>NW_027656109.1:0-166378 GCF_964235325.1 Thermobia domestica | reverse complement strand
AACAAAGATATTTCAAAGGAATTCTCACCAGAAGCTAATAATTTGATTTGTAATAGAGGCCCAAAATAGCTCACTCCCTCACAAAGTAAGAGTCGTGAAGACACTTGTGGAAGATGATTTAACTCTAGCGATACCGCGAGCGGAAAAAAAGTAGCATGGGTCTGAAGCCTATAACATAATAAGTTGATTGCAATTTTTTAGTATTAAAGAGAGATATTTTTTGGGGCCCCCTGAGCCTGGGCTCCATTGGCTCCGCCCTTAATCCGCTCCTGCTCACTAGTTTCTATGACTGAAAATTCATAGTAATATTATTAAATACTGACTACATTCGAAGCAAAAAAGGGTTAGAGTTAGAATTTAGGATTGAGATTTTTGGGCTTTTGGCATCTATTGCTATTTAGCCCGTTACGTATGAGGAATGACGACCCTCGGTGAGCACACGATCCGGGAAGGAAGCGGCCTGGGACGTAGAAGTTAGGTACCATCCCGGCATTTGCTTGGGGTGAATGAGGAAAACCTTATTCGGGGTGGCTGGCCTGAAAAAGCTTTTTACACTTTTTCGACCGGGTGCCCCCACCGCGAATCGAACCGGTGGGACAGCTCGCACCGAAAGCGAGAGCGTTAGCGACCACGCTACGCGGGGCCACTCAGGAAAAAGAAATTGGAATATACAAAACGGGTCACGAAAAACCGGCCCCGGAATATGAAATAGAAATAATCCAAGTACGCACACGAATAGTGTCATTTAACAACTTGTCTGAAAGTGAAGACCACGCTCAGGTTATATTCTCTCTCCCTTGATTCACACACACTAAGTCCCTTTCATTCTTTCTCTAGAAACTTAATTTCTTTCATAAGTTGTGTTGTGTCGTTCGATTGTCATGTATTGAATACCAGAGCGAGTGTTTAATATATTAAGAGTCGTACATACGCATCGGTTCTTATACCTAAATAATGATGTTTTTCCTAATCGTCCCGGCCCAGCGAATATCAACTCGGTGCAGAAATGGCTCGTAAGTGAATTTGCTGCAAATGCACCGAACAACAGAACACCACCTGTCCACTCCCCTGAGCTTTTGGCGCGTTTCTGAAATGATAAATTCGAGTCCTTCAAGTTAACCACGAAAGTATTGTAACAGGTTCGTGCGGGCAGAACAATTTGCAGACATGTATTAAAGTGTCTGAAGCTTGAGCCATACCGAATCAGTTGCGAAATAACTGAGAGACCCGACATTGAAAATCGTGGGTATTTTTGTTGCTGATTATTGAATATGGATGCTGATGGTCGATTAGACCCATTTATGTTCATCATATCAAACAAGGTCTGATTTCCTTTGTCGGGATATGTAAACACCCACCACAGTTAATACTGAGCAATTGAAAACCCCCACCTAGTACTGTGCTTGGCATACTTTTCTCGGTCCATTTCTTTCACCTGTACGTGTAATACTTAATATTAGTCAACTTACGATGTTCCGTAGAACATTTCCACTAGCCATTTTAGAATCAAAACCAACGTACAAAGTGGCATAAAATCAAATCTTTGGATAGTAAAAATGGAAATGAATGGCCAGTAAGTCTATAAAATCAGCACAAATGATGCCAAGATGGATTTGAAAAATAAAGACGCTTTTTCTTTTATACATAGAATGCAGCATTACCATTCATGATTCTAATATTTTTTTTATACAAAAGCATATTTTTAGCATTAACATATGACTTGCACATCAGAATTAACGTCACTGAAAATTCGTGTAATTTCAGAATAATTTTCTCGTAGTCTTCATATGACATTAAATTTTTTACATAAGAAATAAGTAACCCACCTATTATTATTATTATTATTATTTGTATTTGCATCCAATGACGAAACTGAGGGAACTCCTGAATTTCGAATGTCTCAAAAACAAAGAAAAGCAATAATAATCACATTCAAATGGTGGGTTATATGTAAGATGCAATAACTCCCAAGAAAAACGAATTGCGTAAACTGCAATCATATATCTGCAAAAATACAGTTTTGAAAAACTTAAAATTACTCGATCTTTTCTGCAAGCTTGATTCCATATAGTCTACATGGTATTTTCCTTATGAAATCGTAACTTGTCAACGTATAAATACAAAGTACTAATACTCATTTTACATTCTGGTTTGGTCATACTGATAGTACTAGCAGTTCCACCAGGGGTAACTTCCGTCGAACTTTACGTTATTTTTAAATTTTCTGTTTTTCATCTTTCCTATGATCCATTAACGAAGTTGCAATACTATATTGGTCTCAAGTGCCGATAGAGTAACCAAAATTATTGTGCTGTAAGTGAACACACCAGGTGGGCGCAATTCCAATGAATTCTCTAGATTTAAAAACAATATAATTTTACTGTAATTCCAGTAATAAATATATATTCCAAGGGTGGTTGAATATATGCTCTATTGCTGTTATTCACAGTAGTATTAACTTCTATTCCAATTGTTAAAATAACCCCGAATTCGAAAGCAATAACTGTTAGAGAATTTTAACAGCATTAATTGGATATTTCTTTACGATAACTTTTTAAATCTCACACGAACAGAAGCGACGAGTGAATTCGGAGAAAATCCACGGTCACGACACTGTCCATCACAAGTTCATATAGGTTTGGACTGAACCAAAATTCTTCATACCAAGGCAAGACGATCTACCTGTGACCTTAATAAGCAATAAAAACTCTAGAAATAAAATTAAGATTTTCATCTCCGATCCTTGTCCCTCATCAATATTAAGCTAAATTCATGTATTTGAACTTAATTTTCTGCTGCTACTAATACCTTTCAATTTATACTTTTTTCTCGAGTTTTTTTTTCTCTTTGTCTTCTTTTTCTTATTATTACTAGCATCGAGTACCCACTTACTAATGTCACAAGATATTCACGCCTACATGCTTTCTACATTAAGCGACAATGTCCCTTCTTATGACATAGTGAATAAACATGCTTCTTAAATTAGTAAGATATCCGGCATTACAGATAACCCTCGACGAGGAAGACCCGTTGAAGCACTAGCCCAGAAAAGTATTGAAGGAAAGTCCATTAAGTGTTACAAACGATCGCAGAATGACAATCAAGCAGATTACTGATACAATGAGCTTGTCAAGTACAACATTGACAAAATTATCATCCAGCATCTAGGAATAAGAAAAATTTAGGCAAAACGGGTATCCAAACTTTCGACCTCTTATTAATAGATGATATCAGCAACAATTCAAGGAATAATCTTTAGCTTTTCACGGCACATTGATTTCTTTCTGATTCGATTCATAACAGTAGATTAGACGTGGATCCACCTATATCAACTTTAGTTGAAACTAAGTTCTACGCAAACACCCTTCACCTTCACCTCGAAAGGCAGCCAAGTCAGTGTCCTCAGCAGGAAAAGTGGTGGATACTGTTTCTTTTTGGGATTCTGAGGCAATGGTGATGGTAGATTCTCTTCCAAAGAGGCAAACAGTAACACGAGATTATTATGAATGTTTCCTACGAAAGTTGCGTGAACATATTAAGCAAAGGCATCGAGGAAGACAGAAGCCACCATCCTTCTCCATCAGAACAATGCTCCAAGCCGAATTGGTCCCGTGCACTTTATTAGCCTGATTTGACACCTACTTTCATCTGTTTTCGAACCTCAAAAACAAGTTGGAAGGTGATCATTTCGACGAGTGCACTAGATGGCATTGTGAACAGTTTAGACATACTAGCGGGATAAACGTAATTAAACGCGATGGGTATTTTCAACTGCCAGGAAACTGCTTAAAATACTACTCATGAATTCTCATAGGCCTTTTTTATAGGCTTTGAACTTTTGCATTAACGTATTAGTTGATTTAAAGAAACTGGCTTCCACATAAGAATTTGCTTATGAGTCTTCATTTCATATAGGAAACCACATATTGAAATTAATGTATAATGGGTTAAGTATCGAGGGCCGGAAGAAAGAGCATTTGTAATCTCAAGGCCGTATCATCTTTGGGGACTTCCGATTCCTTTGAGTAATTTCGAGTTTTTCTTTTTTAAATTTTATCATCATCTCGTGTTATTAGTAAATGTATTTGCTATACTCTCTTTTGTATGTATATTGTATATATTTTTGTACATTTGGAATTTAAACATACATGGTAAGTTGTATTAAGTATACTGTACGTATTTTTATTCCTTTCTTTTAACAATAATAGCATCGGTCACTCATGATCGTATCAAAATCATTAAACAGAATATCTGTAATTTGATTATTCTAAGATTCTTCTTTACCTTTTACGATACTAGGTTCTAAGTTTTAATGATTCATATAGTTAAACTCACTTATAGAAAACATGAGAGAAAAACTGCGAAGAATGCAAGATGAAAATAAACGTTCATGGTGTCTAGCAAATTTCTCTCAGCAATTTCCCGACTTTTTCCAGACTTTTCCCGACCATTTCCAAATTTTTCCCGACTCATTCTAAAAAAAAAAAAAAAAAAAAAAAAAAAAAAAAATGTTTTCGTAAAATTAGGAAAGGTTGAATGTAATGAAAAAGTGTACAAGTTCTTACCTGATCATATAATGTCTCCTTCTTCTTATATGCAATAAAACAATCTAATCATGCAATTTTTTGATCTCCTCCTCTATGGTAGCAACCTGTTCTGACAACTGATTTACGATTTTCTGTTTCTTTGCTTCAAGTTCTTTCGTCTCTGTTCTGCTCTTCTTTTTTCAGCGGCCCTGCGATCTTTTTCTGACATCACTTTTCTGCGGTGTTCTTTGGCTTCCTTGAATCTCGCGTAAGCGTTTCTCATTGATAGAATCATCTGCTTTGGGATAGGAAGGGCTTGTATGCCACCAGCCTCATTGACAGCATCATACACTACACGCTGCGCCTTCAACTACTATTTCCCTGTTTACCGAAAAACCCCTTTCTAATGCTGCATTACCGTGGGAAAGAATTAGGCATATCTTTACTATTTTGCACAGATATATATCATTTGGTGGTAACACACTCATCCAGAAGTCATCAAGTCTGTGTTCATTTCTTTTGTACGACTCCATTTTCTCCCGCACATGTCTGATCTACTAGAGCATTGTATTCTCTGTCTGCCTTTTCTGCATCAGACGCTGAGACAATATTACTCTGCACTAAAATTTTGAACGTTGCTCTCATTTGTTTAACAGCTTCTTCCTGTGAATGACCAACGGTTAAGGGATTAAGAAATGTCAGCGCTTTTGTAAGGGAATATTTTAGCGGGGACCTCTCCTGCAGCTTGGACACTAAATGTTGATAACATTCACGTACTTGCTTCCGGAAACACATTTCCTTTTCACTAACTTCTGTACATCTCCTCAGTGCTGACCTAGTTGCATACCCAAGGTCAATTTCCTTGATACGAATTAAATTAATATATAAGTTTTCACTTTTTTCCATAACATCAATAGCATTGATACTCTTCCTGTCCATTATTTCTTTTTTAACGAAGCGAGACATCAATACTTTCAATAACTGAGTAAGGCTAAAATGCAAAAATGGAGTCATAGGAGTGTCTCACTGATATTCAGTCAGGAAAGGCTCACAGTCCTCAGCAAGAGATTGAAAAAACGCTAATTTTGCATAGAGCAACTTGTCGTTCAAATTTCTAGCTACTATTCTGAAACTGTTACAGTTGGGTTCTTTGTCTGTTCCCTTAACCGTTTCAACATACTTTCTCACATGCGGTAATATTTCTTGGCTTCGCTTGGCTACCTTCGCATTTTTACCCAACGAATATGGCAAAATGGATGTGGAAACAATGACGAACCTGGGCACGCCTTGCTGGTACCATTTCGTACAAGTTATACAAGGCTCTAAGAAAAGAAATCAAATCCCATCCAGTTTTTTGTATGCTAGTCTTAAAACCACCGTGAACAACGTGAAGACCACACGAACCAAGTTCAAGGAGCTGTGGAGCGTCTGTACCAAAAGAGGTACAACGTTCCTCTTTCATTAGCCGTAAAAGCCCCCAATTTATATTTGGCCCATTCATTGAAACTTGCAAAAGCTTAAATGGATCAAGCGATTGCAATACATTCTGCAAACCTTGTAGTAGGTCTGTAGCTGTACTATGATCCATAAAAACAGAATTCAAATACCGTGTTCTGACTCTGTTCGTGTTATCGTCCCAGAAGCGTACACTTACATCCATTTGAATTCTTTGCGAAACACTATTTAAACTTTCATCAAATCCAATGACATAATGTTCGCACTCTTGTAATACGGATTTAAGTTCACGTTGAAAGTATGGACACAATCCGTACACGATGCTATATGACACTTTATCCTTGTGTTATCCTTTTAACGTTACACTTACTGTTCTGCACAAAGTAAAATCTTGCCCAACTTTGTGTATTAGTTCAAGTTACTACATTCTAATAACTTGTTTTTAAATTTTAAAAAATGAGGTACACAATAAAGTAAACATTTATTTTGAGCAGAACATTTCAAACATATTACTGTCTTTAGGTTAGGAAAACTTTGCTTAGATCTTTGTTGTTGTTGTTGTAATAGTTGGTAAAATAAACTTATTTATGACGACAGAAATGTTGAATACTCAAAATTGACATGCCTGTAATTAGTGATGTGAGGTGGAAAATTTTCCGCTATATTTTTCCGGAAAATTTTCCGTTCTATTTGGTCTAGGAATTAATTCGTGCGGTTGGTACGCACACATTGAAGCTGTAGTACAAACACAAAATACATAAATACCTTAAGAAAAATATTGTCCATCGCTAGCCACCACTTTCGCCCATCTGTCAGGCAATGTACGGATTCCATGGCGAAAGAAGTCCTCATCCTTGGAAGCGATCCAGTCAGAGACCCATGTTTCGATATCTTCTGAAGAAGTAAACCGCTGTCCAATCAAATCGTTGTTCATGCAATCGAACAAGTAGTAGTCCGAAGGAGCAACGTCTGGTGAATACGGCGGGTGGGGTAAAACTTCCCATCCGACATTTTCTAAATAGGTTTTGACCGGTTTTGCGACATGTGGGCGAGCGTTATCATGTTGAACAATAAGTTTATCATGTCTGTTCTCCCATTCTGGTCGTGTTCTGGCCAGAGCTTGCTTCAAACGCATTAATTGTCGTCGATAACGTTCTCCATTCATAGTTTCACCCGGTTGCAGCAGCTCATAGTACACCACACCTTTCATATCCCACCATATGCACAGCATAACCTTTGCACAGTGAATATCTCGTTTTGGTTGTGATGGACCTGGTTCACCTGGTTTCACCCAGGCCTTTTTTCGTTTAGGGTTCTCGTAATGGATCCACTTCTCATCACCCGTAATAATTCGATGCAGAAACCCTTTCTGCTCTGTCGTTGAAGCAGCAATTCGCAAATGGTTTTTCGTCTTTCAACGTCTCTGTCTTTCAATTCATGTGGAACCCAATGTGACCTCTTTTGAATCATTCCCATGGCTTTCAAGCGTTTGGAGACTGTTGTTTGATCAACGCCTAATGCTGCTGCAAGTTGTTCCTGCGTTTGACACGAATCCTGCTCGAGCAATGCTGTCAATTCTTCGTCTTGAAATTTTTTTGGCTGTCCAGCTTGCTCTTGGTCTGCCAAGCCGAAATCACCACTTCTAAACCGTGCAAACCACGTTCGATCAGCTAGAGCATGGTCACCATACACTTCCACCAAAATACGATGACTTTCAGTCGCACTTTTCTGCATGTTAAAGTAATGCAGCAGGACACCCCGCAAAAACACTTTATCAGGCACAAATTGCGCCATGTTCACTTAACTACAAACTGGTGTTGTTGACGCTTTAATCCACTGCCCTATACTACGAACGATACGCGATGACAGGGGTTTGCAACACATGTGTGGATACACGGAACTGTGGGACGCTCCGTTCGTTGCGCCATCTCTTGTCCACCCGCACGAATTAATTCCTAGACCAAATAAAAAAATATCAGTAATCAAGTAACAATTCCTCAGCAATCATGAAATTGATTGAATTCATGTATAGAAATGTTAAAAAGTGAAAGATTGTTTAAAGAATCTGAAAATTTTATGGCTCAGACATTTTCAATACTATGTAGGAACGAGCTAAACAATTTTTCAAGAATCGAAATATTTTCTGCCTTATATGGAAAAATTGAAGAACTTTTTATGAGTCGGAAAGTTTTCATTTTGAAGCAAAAAGTAAAACAACTTTTTTGTGAATCGGAAAGTTTTATTGCTCTGTAGAAACAAGTGAAAGGAATTTTCATAGATCGGAAAATGTTCATCACGATGTAGAAACAAATGGAAAAAACTTTTCATAGGCCGGATAATTTTGGATATTATGTATAGTGATGTTAGGTGGAAAATTTTCCACTATATTTAACTGCACATAGAGCTACAAAATTGAATTTCAGTAGAGGAAAGTTAGTTAGCAACAAATTATAATTTTCCAAGTAGCTTTCGGGAACCGGAAAATTTTCTATTTCAAGTTGGGAAATTAAATTTTACAGTGTTTCTCTCTCTCTCTTGCTCTGCGAGCTTCTTCGATGCTAAGCGGTTAGCATACGCGCCTTTGGCATGGAAAACCTGGTTTCGATTCCCAGCGGGAGCTCATGTAGTTCGGATTCCACGTTAATCAGTTGGTACCGTTTTATATAGTCTCGCTGCTGAAAGGGACATTAAACTCAAAATCAACTCAATACAACTACTCTCTCTCTCTTTCTCTCTCTGTGTGTATGCAAAATGCAGAGAACATACACCGAGTTCATAGAGTACAAATATCCTATTCTATTATTTAAAATTTCAATTTATTAAGTCATGAATATTTTCCGATTCATAAAAACATACTCCACTTATTTAATCGATTCATGAAAAATTGTTCCACTTGTTCCTAAAATAGTACTGAAAATTGTCGAAGCCATGAAAATTTTCAGATTCTTTAAACGATCTTTCACTTTTTAATATTTTTATATACGAATTCAATCAATTTTATGAATACTGACGAATTGTTACTTAATCACCGATATTTGTTAAGAACTGAAAATTTTCTGGAAAAATATAGAAGAAAATTTTCCGCCTCACATCATGGCTAAACAACGATGTAGGAATAAGTGGAGTGTGTGTTTATGAATCGGAAAATTTTCATTGTACAGGACAGACGATTTTTCGATTCATGAAAAATTGTTCCACTAGTTCCTACATAGTACTGATAATTGTCTACGCCATGAAAATTTTCAGATTCTTTAAACGATCTTTCACTTTTTAACATTTCTATATATGAATTCAATCAATTTTATGAATACTGACGAATTGTTACTTAATCACCGGTATTTGTTAAGAACGGAAAATTTTCCGGAAAAATATAGAAGAAAATTTTCCACCTTATATCTCAGCTAAACAACTATGTAGGAATAAGTGGAGTATGTGTTTATGAATCGGAAAATTTTCCGGAAAAAATATAGAGGAAATTTTCCACCTCACATCTCTCAACTAAACAACTATGTAGGAATAAGTGGAGTGTGTGTTTATGAATCGGTAAATTTTCATTGTACAGAACAGACGATTTTTCGATTCATGAAAAATTGTTCCACTAGTTCCTACATCGTACTGAAAATTGTCTGAGCCATGAAAATTTTCAGATTCTTTAAACAATCTTTCACTTTTTACCAATTCTATATATGAATTCAATCAATTTTATGAATACTGACAAATTGTTACTCAATTACTGATATTTGTTAAGAGCGGAAAATTTTCCGGAAAAATATAGAAGAAAATTTTCCACCTTACATCTCGACTAAACAACGATGTAGGAATAAGTGGAGTATGTTTTTATGAATCGGAAAATTTTCCGGAAAATTTTCATCACTGCCTGTAATTCATGGCAAAGTAAGAAATGGCATGTGGTTTGACGAGACACTAAAACAACTAGCCTTTAAAGTGTTGAATTATTTACGAAATCATTGCCCAGGTAAACTTACCTGTACGTGAGAAACAATCCAACATTTAATTTATACTAAATATTATATACGCATAGTACGATGCAACGCCCAATTAACCACCCGTTACTCCTGAACCGCTAAAATCTTTCTGCTGTCAGCAAACACTGTTGCCAACCACTCACTCACCACTCTTCTTCGTAGAAAATAGAAAAACGGTTGAGATAGATCGCGATGTATTTAGAAACACTTTAAAAAAATATATGATATAAACGTACTACATCGCGATGCATTTGGGAACGCGAGGTTTATCGGAGTCGCTCCGACAAGCGTCAGCATCATTTCCAACATGTGGAATTTAATTCCATTTTTCCCGACTTTTTTCGCAAATTCCAGACAAATCCCCGAATTCCCGACCATTTTTTAAATTTAAGACAAATTCCCGACTTTCCCGATTTTCCCGACTGCTAGACACCCTGACGTTAGAGAGACAAGCGCTGTTTTTACTGGAATGAAGCGGTCTGTATCAAATATAGAAGGGGAAGGAAAGGAAAAAAATAGAACAGGTGATTAGTTTTCGTTGACTATTTAGTGAAAGGATGGAATAAGAGCAAAGATACGATAGTGAAAGAAGTATTATAAGCATTTAAGAATATGAAGCTCACTTTTCTATGGATCTTTAAACAGAGCAACGAAAATGTTTCATGTGGAATATTCCACTCTACGGGGTAGTAACATTGGACAGTACGCAAAAGAGATAAAGTACGATTACAAGATTTATGAAGTGTGGATATAAAGAAGAATGAATTACTTAATGAAATAAAAGAAAGTATACCAATAATATTAATAAACGTTCAACACTTCTTTAAAAAATCAAATTGTCTGCTCTTTACTACAAGTATTTCCTCAAAGAGTGACAAGACTTCATTAAAAAGGAAGGAAGATTCTTTAAAACAAATTGACTGCTTCAAAGAATATAGAATTTCATTGAAGTATGCGCTGAAAATGGCGGAGTTGATCACTGGAACGTTTGCAACGTTTCAGTTGGTGAAGTATTAAGACTCGGACGATTTTACGTAAATGCTGAACGTTTATTATTAAGAATGAATTACCTATGTCGAACGGAAAAACTGGTTGGAGCATTGCTTGAGAAAAAAAAATGTATTCTGTGGACATGTTAGAACATACAGCGAATGAAAATACCGGAGGAAGCGAAAGAAGCTACATACAACGGATGATCCCTACGTCAAAACCAAGAGGTCAGCTGACAACCGTAGTAAATAGAGGTTCCTCAGTTTGCATCAAGTGACGTGCCAATTATGACCAATCTTTCCTTCACGGTACTGATGTCACAAAAGAAACAGAACAAAAATTTTAGAAATGATTAAAAAAAATGGATCAAAAGATTGCGATCTTGGCCAATAATTAGTTTTCGGATCAGGGGCCACAAACTTTTTGAACGGCGTCTAAATCGAGTCTTCGTATTTTCTACGGAATAAGTACGTCATACTGAGTTTGGGATTGGCTACACTATATGTATTCTCCAGATATACAGTAAGAAAATTGTAGTCTGCTTTTTATATTCAACAATTCACTGAATGGGTACTTTTTCAGATAATTAACGGGAACGAAATGCCTAAATACTAGGGATGGCCAAAATTTTCCGGAATCCGGATTTCGGAAATTTTGTTTTCCGGAATCGGAAAATTTACTTTCCGGAATTCGGAAAAATTCCGGATTTCGGAAAAATTCCGGAATTCAGAAACATTCCGGAATTCAGAAAAAATCCGGAATTCGGAAAAAATCCGGAATTCGGAAAAATTCCGGAATTCGGAAAAAATCCGGATTTCGGAAAAAATCCGGAATTCGGAAAAAATCCGGAATTCAGAAAAAATCCGGAATTCGGAAAAATTCCGAATTTCGGAAAAAATCCGGAATTCGGAAAAATTCCGGATTTCGGAAAAATTCCGACATTCGGAAAAAATCCGGAATTTAGAAAAAATCGGAATTTTTCCGAGATCCGGAATTTTTCCGATTTTACTTTCCGGATTCCGGAAAGTAAAAATTCTGGAATTGGCCATCCTTAGCTAGTAGCTGTTAAAAGAGAAACACAATAATGAATAGGCTATATATACTGTATTAATTTCTTGTAGTTGGATATGTCTTTATCATTTACGTAGACAATTGCTACTGCAGTTATTTACTACTTTATGAGAAAGGTCTTATTTTCACACACAAAAAAGTCTCCGGTATGTCTCAAACATTATCGCGTTCCCACCTGCAGCTGCTCCAAAGCACTGCAAACTACTTTTTAACAAGGCGAAAGGCAGTGAAGGAAAATAAATCTCAACAAATATTCTAATAACATTCGCTTATTGTCAACATACCTACAGTGAACGCAGAAAGTGTTCGTACACCGTGCATACTTTATATTGAAAACAGCTAGCATGAGAACGGGAGGTGAAAATATATATATAACCAGAATTAAGACTACACATTCATACATTTTATTTCTATATACAAGAGAAAGGCCAAACAAACACAATCACTGTTTTGTTCAGAAGAAAAGAGAGAATTCCTTTTTTGTAAACGCAAAAAGTCACCGTACACTTATGCTTGAATTAATGCTTATAAAGTATATTACGTTATTTAATATTTTGTGGGATTACCCTGTGCGTTAATGATTGTCTGTAGTCTTCGTGGCATTGATTTCACCTGTAGTAGTTCGTAGTTCTGTAGCTTCGGGACTGATTATGTCCCATTCTTCTTGAATAGCTTTTCTTAGGCCTTCTTTAGTAGACAAGCTGTGCCTTCTGATTCTTGTCTCCAGAACAGATCATAGATGTTCTATGGGGTTTATGTCTGGGGATTGGGGAGGTGTGCGAAGCTGTTTCAAGGTATTATAGAGTCAGGGGCGGATCCAGAGGGGGGCGATCGCCCCCCCCCACAAGAGGAAACTTTCATTTTATATATAAATAAACCCATCCATAACAAGTTTGGAGCTCTTAAAAGTAGCAGTATTACCGCCGACCGCCCCCCCCCAGAAGTCCGTCCTGGATCCGCCCCTGGCAAACCTTGCAGACAGGCCTTGTTCAACAGTACAAACAATAATTGCGATGTATAATGTTTCTATCACTGTGCGAAACCATAAAAAAAAAAAAAAAATAAATAATAAATAATAAAAAAAAAGAACTGGAAGACCAAGAGTGTTGAGTGAACAAGTTAAACGTTACATTATTAGGGAAAGAAAAAAGGTTCCAAAAAAGTAGTGCTGTGCAATTGGCAACGGATCCGGAAACACGCGGTGTTAAAGTATCAGCCAGTACAGTGCGGAATATTTGCAGGGTATCATGGTCGGATAGCCAGGAAAATGATCTGGGTGAACAAGACAAATCGTATAAAGAGACTAAAGTTTGAAAAAGAGTATAAAGATAAGGGATCAGGCTTCTTTCTGGAATAGGGTCATATTTTCGGACGAAAATAAATTTAATTTTATCGAGTCCAATGGGAGGCGTATGGTATGGCGCAAGGTGAATACAGAGATGAATCCTCAAAATCTCGTCCCTAAAGTAAGACACGGAGGAGGGTCCGTGCTCGTCTGGGGTTGTATGAGTGCCTCAGGAGTGGGTCGTCTCCACCTTATCGATGGAGTGATGATCCATAAAGTGTATATTTACATATTAAAGGAATATCTCCATACTAGTGCGCAGAAGATGGGTCTTGAAAACAATTTATTGTTCAGCAAGACAACGACTCCAAACATACAGCGGAAAATACTCGATTGTGGCTACTCTATACAGGATATATTAGTAAGTATTTTAATAAGAAGCTATGAAGAAATCTCGAGTAAAAGAATATAAAAAAAGTATTGAAAAAGATATCGTCTTCCGAGGTCATTCGAACGGTGTCGAGAATTTTGCGTCTGGGAAATTTGCGCCCTACCTCAAGAACAGGGAAAATTGCGCCTGCGATGTACCTCCACCGGGAAGTTTGAGCCCTGCGAAATAAAAGAACCTATTGGAGCTTACGCATTTCCTCGGAGGGGCTGACATTACAGCATAAACAATCCTCCCCCCACAACCATGCCATTTGTGATTTATTTTCATTGTGGCTATATAAGGGGACAATAAACTTCAATATAAGCCAAAAGAACACAACGGATCAACGCAATCACTGCTTCTTCCAGAGATGATTTTGGGGGAACACTGGCCTCCCCAGAGCTCTCAGTGTGCCCCCTCGGAGGAGACCAAAATAATGTCTATAATATAATAATAAATAGAATAGTACCAGCAGTGACCCCCCTCCGGAATACTAAATGTGCTCCCCGGAACATTTTTCCTGAAAGAACGACTGAACGCAATTGTGTGTTTGAAGTGTAATTCCAGCAAGTAAACACACTGTACATAGTTTTCTTGATAATATTATTGAACTGATTTTACATTCACTTTACATTTTCTTTTCTATATTTTGTGTCCTGAAAAGCCAAACAACTCGCAAGGATTGTGAACAGAGATATCTGGGTAGAGCCAAATAGCCTTTTGTAGATTAAATTATACTCTTTGATTATATTAATAAATAATTATATATCAGTCATTTATACGTTTATTGTAAATTTTGTAGTATAATGAAAAATTGTATTTGTATGGATTGCCCTTTAGTGAACTAAAATTGTATTTTTTTCATTTGTTCGGAATATTATAACGGATGGAGTAACTCACTGAGCCGATGAGAGGCAAGCCTAGTTTAAGTGCGAGTGGAAGTTACTTTACACAATACAATAATAAGTTGAATTGTAGGGCGCTAACATCCCAGTGCAAATATATAGCCGGCGCATTTTCCCCTCTTTTTGGGGTAGGGCGCAAACATCCCAGTGCAAATATATTGCGAGCGCATTTTTTCCTATTTTTGTGGTAGGGCGCAAAATTCTCGCATTCAAGGAAAATATAATGTCCGTGAAGTTGACAAGCCACTTATGTAAGACTCCAATTTCGACTTTAAACGTCGCTAGTGCTACGTTAGTGTTCGATAGTGACGCAAATCGTTAGTACTCCAACTGCATGCCAACACGCCCACTTCTAAGAATCATCTCAAAAATGAGGTTAACCGTTAGAGCAAGTAAGTGCTCATTGGTGCCATTAACATTAACGTTAAAGCCTCCATCGTACGGCCCTTTGAGTAATAATAACACCACGTTTTTTGCTAGTCTCAATGCGTCCCTATATTCTCGCGAACATTCTAACGTGCCCAAGTTAGTTACTTTTTTTTTTTTGGACTATTGTTTATCTGTTATTGTTTATTGTTTATCGCTAGTCTGCAGAGTAGTCCTTACATTAATATGCCATTGTCCTTGATAATCATTGCGTATTTACAAGCAATTTGTTATTACTGTTAGAAGATATCAAAAAACAACAGATAAAATCTACTACTTAACGGTTCATATTTTTCTTTTACAGTACATAAACGATTAATAATAATAATAATAATAATAATAATAATAATAATAATAATAATAAAGACTATTCCAGCATAAAAGTTATCAATTGCATCACACTGGCAACAAGCGACGCATATTTTAACCTCATAAAAAATCGTTTCTCACGATTTTCTGGAAAACTACGTATGATAACATCTTCATTATGTCAAGTTGTTTATCTCAGTGTGATACATGTCTTACCTCTGGACAATATCACAGTAAAACAAAAATTAAATATTAGGAGTACATCGTACTTTTGGACTACATCTCATTAACCATGGGAAGATTGAGTAGTGTATACTTTAGGATGTAAGTTTCAGCTTAACTTGCATCATACATTCTTAGGATTACAAAAAGGAAATTAGTTCGTTTGCATTTGAACAAAATTCTTAGGATTACAAAAAGAAAAAATAATTTTTCCGAATTCCGGAATTTTTCCGAAATCCGGAATTTTTCCGAATTTCGGATTTTTTTCCGAATTCCGGATTTTTTTCGAAATCCGGAATTTTTCCGAATTCCGGAATTTTTCCAAATTCCGGAATTTTTCCGAAATCCGGAATTTTCCCGAATTCCGGATTTTTTCTGAATTCCGGATTTTTTTTTACGAAATCCGGAATTTTTCCGAATTCCGGAATTTTTCTGAATTCCGGATTTTTTCCGAAATCCGGAATTTTTCCGAATTTCGGAATTTTTCTGAATTCCGGATTTTTTCCGAATTCCGGAATTTTTCCGAAATACGGAATTTTCCGATTTTACTTTCCGGATTCCGGAAAGTAAAAATTCCGGAATTGGCCATCCCTACTAAATACCTTCTTCCAAATATTCTGAAAAATTCTAGATTTCATCAATAAGAGCAGTGGTTTCAGAGTTAATCGCAGAAATTTATGCTTTTATATATTGATTTACATAAGTTAAATGTCGTCTTCCGTCCAGTAAGAAATAAAGATTGAAATTATTAGAAACATATGCAACTAGTAAATCCAAAAAGGTTTCTTTCCATTTTACAACGATCATCAGGCTCCTATCCTCGAATAACTTTTCTTAAGGCCGGAACAAGTTAAACCTCTTGAGACTTTGGAGGTCAAAAATGAGAATACATTTACTGTTGTTCGGAAATAATGTCATGAAACCACTCTGTTCGGTGAACTTCTGTCATTTTTTCGGACACAACATAATCTCGTCGCTCTACAACTATGATTTCTAGTATTAAAAAAAGTGACACGTGATTTTAACAGAATTATTTTGAAACTTACTTTACACCATTCAGGGAGTTCTGTTGAGACCGTAACAAATGATGGTCTGACGGTACCAGGTCCGGGCTATACGGTGGATACGCTAGAACAGCCCTGTCCAACGCGGTGCCCGTGGGCGCCATGGCGCCCGCCAAGCATTTTCCTGGCGCCCTCTGAAATCGAACTCAAAATACGCAAAATTTCTTGTTTTCAACATTAGATTTTCTTTTATTTCTGTTATTTCATTTCGAAAATAGTAACTTGCACTTCTGGCTGTTCCAGCTACACACCAGATTTCCTTCAACTGGCAGGAAACGTGCAGTGTCAGTCTTCTCACTAGGAATGTATCAATTTTCAAAATAATAATAATAGTGATGATGATAATATTAATAACAAATAAATAATAAGTAGTAGTAGTTGTACTAGTAGCAGTAGGCTTATTTCTATAGTAGTTTTGTACTTTTTCGAAAGGCGCCCGCACGTCGGAAAACAGGAGCCAGTTGCGCCCGATAAGGTGAAAACGTTGGACAGCGCTGCGCTAGAACATTCCAGCAAAGTTCTCCAAATTTCGGTTAATCGTTAAGATGTATGCGGTCTGGCATTGTCAGCGTGGTATACGTCACCTTATCTGTTGACCGCCTATTTCTTTCGAATAGCTAGGTATACTTGCGCTAATTCTCGACAGTACAAGTCCGAGTCTACCGTTCTGCCTAAAGCCAACCGCTTGTAATGCATGATGCTCAATTCCACTAAACGCACAATACAAGCATCATGGGCGTTAGTGTGAAACTTCATTTTGCTTCTATCACGATCCTTTTTGCACATTGTTGTCATAGGTTACACACTTTTAATCAATCGTGATAAACCACTTCAGAAATGGCACGAGTTCGTTACGTTTCAGTAGAGATTCGCAGATGGAAATTCGATCGAGTAAATGTTTTTCAGTCAGATGTGGCACACAAACGCCGGGCTTTTTCACAAAAGGTCTGTAGGTCTGTGCTTAACGCTGCATACTACCAGACACTCATGTCCCGACTGAAATGTGCCAGTATGAAATCCCAGCATTGTACGGACATGGCTGAACTGCACCACGACAAGCCATCCAGCCACACGGCGAAAACATTGCTGCAATTCTTATCGCCGTATTGAACGGGAAACTGGAATTCCCTTCTCTGAGTTCAGATGCTAGTCCAATGGAGTATTGTACTTTCGGAGTCCTCAAGCGGTGCTTGTAACATCGTTGAGTATGCAGTGTCCGGCCTACGAAAAGCCTTAAAGAGGAGTGGGATGTAATATCTCCAGTCCAACTGCAACGCAGCCTCCTGCAATGGAAATTTCGATGTCGGGTAATAGCAGCAGAGGTGGCCTGCTAATCAAACACAACCGATGGTGGAAACATTCAAATTCGGCTCAACATAAATGAACCAACGCCTGTATTTTAGTGAATCAGTCTACTGCGTGTAAGATTTTGTCATCTTCATCACTACACCTCCAACTGGACACCATTCCCACATATGTATTCGTGCAACCTCCTCCTGAACTTCTGGCACTGCTCATCCCCCCAAAATACAACTGCTCTAAGGCTATCCAGATCTCTCGGCTTTTTCGTGTACACTTCTGTCTTGACTTAGCCCCACAGCCAAAAGTCATACGGAATAAGGTCTAGTAACCTTGTGGTACATGATGTAGGTCATCTATGACCAATGCAACTGTCTTCAAACTCCTGATCCAGAAAGTTTCAGACTGCGACAGCAAATGAGAATACCATCTTTATTGCATAATGCTTCTTTCTTTTATATTCGGGGCTTTGTACTATACTAGCATATATTACCCGCTTTGCTGGGTTGAAATTAAAATTTATCTCATATTTTAGTACCCGTGAA
This sequence comes from Thermobia domestica, assembly GCF_964235325.1. NCBI lineage: Eukaryota > Metazoa > Arthropoda > Insecta > Zygentoma > Lepismatidae > Thermobia > Thermobia domestica. The sequence continues at coordinate 147,865 of NW_027656109.1, read as the reverse complement.
ATATGCAGTTTTTGTTCTTAATGGCATCGTTTTAAAAGCTTCGGAAAGATTATTGATCATCTCGGCGACCCCGAAAACCATGAATTCGACACTAATATTCGTCATTTTCGATCATTTTATTATCTCCCCCACTCCCAAGTTGCGGGACCGAATTTGGTTTTAAACGGGATCGGAAGTGTCACTCTTCATCTCAGCAACCCTAAAAAAAAAAAAAGATCGGTCGAGTGGTTCAATAGCTATTTATTTATTTATTTTTATACCACCTCCCCCAACCCTAATCCCCTCAGTTCTACCATCAAAGTGAATAGCCTAAAACCAGCCCAGCCTCGAATGCCATCCATGTTACAAATTTGATCGAAATCGGTCGGACGGTTCAGGAGATTTAGTCACAAACATATTTTCAATTTTATATATATTGCTAAACATTAGATGCACCAATTAGGTGATTGCACCACTGCATATTAAAGTAAGTACAGTGCTTTCTCATAAATCGATGCTATCTTGGAACCACGTGATAATCTCAGCGTGCAATGTTGCAAGGTAAACTAGAGGGAACTACTGTACAAAGTTATAATAACTGAATTGTGAGACGGACCTACTTTTAAAATTTCAATGACTCCATCAGTGGAGCTCGTCGGAATTCCAAACGAAGAGTCTGGGATAGTTCTAATTACTCCTTAAACTTCAAATGTTCACAATTACGCACAACTGTTTAACGCGAAACTCCAAACATGCTCTACTTACTTGAGCACTTTTACAGTTTCCACAATCTCCAAATTGTATGTTGACGATCTAGATTTGGAATGTATTAAATAATTATACGAATTTCCTCTTTTAGGTCATGCAAATTCAAAACAACTTTCTAACACATGTTTTTGTTTTAACATACATCAATAAACAGAAATCTCACAGAGTAAACTCTGGAAACCTTACACAATAAGAAATTGATTTCCTGCGACCAATTAATCTCTCAGCACTTTTTTTTTTTTTTAAGTTGTCTCACTTGAAGTGTGAAGTGGGAAAGCGTCCCAGTCTAGATTTTCTCCCTCATCAATGGTGCTTTTGAGCCGATAAGGGAGAAAAGTTAACTCGGGTTTGTATGCTTAATTCTGGAATGAGTAGGTGTTTTCAAAATTTATAATTGCACATTTCCAGTAACAGTATCTTCCTCGACGGAGAATGAATCTATGGAAATGACAGACCACACATTAACCTTAGGGCAAATTCGTTCACGTTTCAAACTCATGTGGGTCCTTCTGACTAAATTTTACGGTTCTAGTCTACTCACGCCATCTAACACAACCCGAGCACTGTGATCGCCGAGGGACGTCATCCCTCATACCTAACGGGCAAACACGGTCACAGATGAAGACCAGAAATCTAATTCCTAACCCTACTGAGTCGTCTTATTTGAAAATACATGTATGTCGTAGAATTCCTTTCTAATTATGCAATATTTTTTCTGGGATTCTCAGTACATTCGACTGCACAAACTCGACCAGTTCCATACTATGTACAAGTCTGCCACTTACGTGCTGAACCAGTGAAATTTTCTATTTCTTAAAATTTTTAATCAATCGAAACCTGCGAGTGAAAATACGCACGACAACAGAGAAGTGAACCTAGGTCTCTTTACTTCCGTTTCCAGAACAGCAGGATATCATCCATATTTGAGGTCGTTACTCTTCTTCTGGATTACATGGAATGCACCACGACTCATGACGCTTCAACTTGGTATTATATAAGACAATGGAAGGAATCAACTGTGCTTTCGTACACCATGAACCTGCCGTCCCCCCATACACACACACAGACAAATGAGATTTCAACGAAAATTCAGAGCAGAACGAGCACGAGTTTCCGGCTTGTGCCAGTGTGCTAACCATTACGCTCCCTGAACTGCTACCGAGTTCATAGTGGTTTGGGCTCCGGGATGATGAATTGGAGGAATATATGGGATCGATCCCGGCGAAGTTCTGCTACGCATCTATAGGAGGTGAGGGTCAGAAACATAAAATAATTCTCCCTTTTTCTTATACTGGGTGGACCACTTATGACGCCGTTATAGCTTTGAAACTAATGACTAAAGGAAAGTCGAAATTTCATACCATGAAAACAGGGAACACTATTAAAACACTGATAAAGACTGCTATAGTGCTGAAAACTGAATGCTTGTGGGATATATTTTTTTTTTTCAACCATTGTTGCTTTGTTTCTGTAACATTACAACAATAGTTTTTGGTAGGTATAATTACAACTTCTCTGAAGTACACATTTTTAAGCATGTTGCAAACTTTACCAGTGTTTACTATATTTCCGGAACGTTTTGAGATATCAAATTGGTGTAAACGGCGTTATGATGTTTACATCTATTGAAAACAATTTATGCGATTCGATGTAGTACTTATCTACGCAGATTTTGGAAACAGTACCTTCAAAAGAATTCAAATTTTCAACCTCTTGTAACTGCTTTTATTTATGTTAAATACGTCGTATCATGATCATAGTATTACACACTTAAGATAATTTGGGTGAGCATTGCCCCGTCCGTCTCCTCTGCGTTATTACAGTCGTAGAGGCCTCCAAAACTTGAATATTCGTGATACTGTAGCGTCTTGAGTTTGTAACACTGATTAATAAATGTGATATTGTTAAGTTACCAATTAACATGTAGATTCGAAATGTGTTATAACCTGACGTAGTACTACTTTCTAGATTATTTCACCAAATGCTGTGGCCAAGTTCCTGAATGTGAACACTTGTTTTCTTTCTGTATTTAACTTAGTATATTTCTTCACGATGTCAATACCATATACTTCCGTTAGTTATGTATTTCACTGCGTTGAACGTTTTTGTCATTCAAAACCTTTAAACATTCCACACTTTGTCCTGTAGGCGATTCGTAGAGACGAAACTTTTTCGCAACAATTTTGACATATTGTAGCATTATCACAATTTTCGCATTTATGTCACGTTTATTTTTTTTTTAATGTAGCACAAGTGTTTTTTAAAAAATTACGGAACTTGCAGTATATTTTTGGTAGTAAGGTGTATATCTAATACAAAACTGAGAGTATACCTTGATTATCTACGTTCTAGCTAATGTATTCAATGAAATATAGAAATTAATGCAAAAATTTAAACACTTCCTCTATCCTCATCCTTGTTAAAGGATAACATGCAGCAAGACATTATCAACTCTTAAGTTTGTACTCCTGTCAGTAACAATCATATTATACTTGGAAGACACTCTCGGCATCAATACTGAAGACTGGTAATTATGTTGAACGTAACGAGCTGACAGCAAAAAGACCTGTGGTTAACTTTTGAACTGTTTAACAATGATACAATGTCAATTTCCTTATCCTCACTGTCGACAACTTCAATAACCTTACTTTTAAATTCACGGTAAGCAACCAACAGATCATGAACATTTTCACCACGAAACAACAGTCAAGAATTTAAACAATAGTTCAGTTTTGTTGATATTTACATCTTTATGAAGTGAAACAGTTTCTGGATCAAATAACTTGCAGAGCTTTTCGTAAACGCAATGTTTTCCCACTTTTTCGTTTTCATTCGCATTTATCGTAAGTAATGCCGAATTTCGTAAAAAATCGCGATAATATAAACGTCATTTCTGGCTCTGAAACGAAAAGTTTGAGGTTTCCTGAAACAAATACGCATTTTTTTTTTTAACGTTCCGCATATTTCGCATTAACGAAAAAGCTTCGTCTTTAGCGATTCAGTATTGTACCACTCCAATGACTGTCATCTGGTTTAGGAGCATTGAATATACTACCTATGTATGTAGTCGTGTCAGTGTGACACGAGAAATTTGTCACATCCTGGTGACAGCGGGTGAAAAGTAAAACAGCCCTGTAGGCTAAAACAATGAAACTTCTTGTTTGATGTCCCATGATTATGCCTTTCATGCTAAAGGAAACTGTCATTAATGAAAGCAAAATAATGAAATTGGCGGAATGATAAAGTGGGAGAATCCGAGAAAAACATGCACACACTATTATTCACTCATTTGCACTAGGATCGAACCAGCGTCCATGCAACAGAGATGAACGCTTTTATCATTGAGCTACTGTGCCTCCTATAAGGTAAAAGAATAAGTGGCAAATGTAAGTGAATGTTGATTCAAGAATAATGGGATGAGACTGTCCACGGACAGCGTTCCATCCTAACCTCTTACTTCTTACATTGAACCAAGGGTTTCTTGCACTCGAGATGAACGCTCTATCACTTTCAGTATGATCGAATTGATGCTTTTTACTGTTGATAGACAATTTAGAATCTTCTTCATATTAATTCTAGAAACTTCAGCTAAATCCATTTTGAAAGGGAACACGAAGTTCTTGTTGAAGTTGGTTTAAACTTTGACCACGCTTAATATTCCCAACATCGCTCCAGGTTTCTGGCAGTTTCTCAAGTTTGAAATGCTACTAAAAGTAATGACATGCACCAACCCTGTCAAAAAGGCTTTCTAGACCTGAGCTCTCTAGCATACCTTTTCATTGCTTACATTTCGTTGACGAGTCGTTCAAGACTACTCTCCTCGATGTGTGAGAGCAGAATGATATATTCTTCATATACTTTACTTAATATGGCCATCTTAGACATCGAAATAATGAAAATTACCCCCTCCCCCCACAGAATTAAGGGTTTCTCTTTCTTCAAGACTTCGATCTTAGATGTGCTTTAGAAGCTGTTTGAAGTTTAACGTCCCTTTTAGGCTACAGATAACGGATGACGAAAATGAATGATTGTAAAATTAAATTTTGTGCTCTCTCGTCGGATCAAACCCGGAACCACGAGCACTCGAGACAAATGCGCTACCCACTCGACTAGCCGGGAGAGCTTTACCGTTCTCATACAATATTTATTTGCCAATATTCTTTAAGAGAAATATACCTTTATATATATATATATATATATATATATATATATATATATATATATATATATATATATATATATATATATATATATATATATATATATATATATATATATATATATATATATATATATACACTTATATTTCGTCGATCTAAAAATGTAACTTGTGAATTTATCCCTATATTTTCCCTTAAATGTTACCATATATGTTTCTTATTTCTTTGGCCATCCTCTTGAGACCTACTCAAATTTTCAGAAGGATGCCTGGATTTTGCTTTGCATGTCTACTTCTATACTAAAAGGAAAAAAACATGCTCTATAGATCAATGGAAAAAAAAATGCGACTTATTTTTTCTTCCTTCCTTTACTTTAGTTATTAACTGTCATTTATTTCAGTTTTTACGTGTTGACTAACTTCGGAAGGACACGTCTTGTACCGAACATCATCACTACCACAATAATGAGTCTGAGAAGAGGCATAATAACTCCACAACCACCAATCAGCAAACGTTTTAAGGCATTGTTTAGAATCCATAAACATCTCAAAAGATTGTAAAAAACATATTCGAACAGCTTTAACTCAGAATGAATAGAAGAACCGACGATGTCCGAAGAGCATAGCATTTGTAGAATTAATACATACACAACGTGAGGGTTAATAAACTTAAAGCCGTTCGTTGCCAATAAATATAATATGGTGTGATGAAAGACGTAAGTATACGACGGTATATATATATATATATATCCCTCTTCATGTACCTAATATCGTATCATATATATAAATATTGATACAAGTTCTGAGGCAGGGTGTATATTCGGTTTTCAAGCTTGAGGTCAACCCGCCTGTGTAAGAAAGTGAAGTGGGCCATTGTGAGTTGAGCTGTCAGATAAAGTGTGGCGATTACGAAAATCGCCCCCGTGATATTCACAACACTTAAAAAGTTTAATATTAGCAAATCTTTCGTGTATCGGACTATAAAGCGATTCACGGACACTGGGACAGTTGACGATCGCCCAAGGCAAGGCTGCCCATGCAGCATGAAGACTCGGAAAGTTAGTGCAAGCAATGGCGCGCCATATTCGAAGAAATTCTGTAAGAAAGTAGTCAGTGTTTTTTCGTGAGCCGAACATTTCCAAAATGTCAACATTTCGTGTGTTAAGAAGTGACTTGTGGTTGAAGGCTTACCGGCGAAGTACAGGTCACTTCCTCAATGCACGTCTGAAAGAGGTGATAAAAGCAAAACGCCTATTGCAGCGTTACGCAAACAATGGACACAGAATTCTTTTCACAGATGACAAGACTGGACCTTCCAAGAAGATTCCGCACGAGACCACAAGGCATGCACTACCCAGGAGTGGCTTAAGAGAAATGTCCCGGACTTTATCGCTCCAGATGATTGGCCTGCTAACAGACCTGACTTCAACCTGTTGGACTACAAGTTGTGGTCAGTGCTTAAGGGCATAATCTGTAAGAGGCATGCCAATATTGACAGTCTGAAACGTTCCCTGGTGAAGGCAATGACGGATTTCCCAATAGAGAGAGTGCGTAATGCTATAGATGAATGGCCGCAGAGACTTAAAGACTGTGAAGGCCAAAGGCGGCCACTCTGAAAAGTAATTAGTGATATGTGTTCGTTAGACTTGTAAGTAACCTATACAATAGGGATTTAATTTATCTTTAACACTTTCATAATAATTCACTTTCAATGTTGTGTCAATATTTATGGTACGACTAGGTACAGCAGAAATAATGGCTTCATGGCTTTTGTTGCAGAAATAACAGTTGAAAAATTGAGATCCACAACCATCCAAACAAGATCAACGTGCTGTCAATACAGATCTTCACTGTTAAAAGATGTTAGGCAGCTGAAGTGTTTCGTCGGGGGTGACGCATGCGTATTAAAAACAGTGGTTGACTGGTCGAGAATATTTCGAGGTGGTGGTTAAAAAATAAAATAAAAAAAATAATTCTCATCCTGGTCAACCAATGTTGCTACCACTGAGGATAACTGTCAGAAGCTATTTATGTGAATGAACGCCTAAGCATTCGACCAATACGAGTTATGGTCTGCCAGATGCCAAAGCCCACCGTCTGTCAATGGTTCGAAACATCAACCTTTCACATTTTAACACGGACGGAATTCGTTCATTGATCACACAATGGGACAAATGTCTGAACGCTTATGGTGAGTTCTGAAGTACATATATTGTGACACACACACATCATAGATACCCTTACATTGTGTATGAAGGATAATACTATTCAAATGTCTGCAAACCGCTTTCAGCTGATAAGTATGAGCCTTGCGTATATGACTTTCAAGCATAGCTTTAAATAAGATCTTAAGTTTCTCGAAAATCACATGCATAGCATGATTCATTCGAATATTTTCGAATTAGTTATGTAAGATATCGCTTGTCTGGTCACTAACAACTGTTAATAAATATCAATTTGAGTTTCTTTCCTTCTATTTTTAATTACGTCAACATTTTAACAATGCTTCTAGCTCCTAAGCAATACGTTTTCCAACGCACAGTTGATTTGATTTGGTATACACAATCACCTGAACTTTTTGGTAAGTCATTTATCAACACCCTGTGTATATAATTTATTAAAAGCGAAAACTGTGATTGGTGACTTCCTTGCTCTCTGTGCATGCTTATATCTTGGTCGTCTCCAAGTTTGGAATGGCAAGGCAGGGCAAAGTTTTGGTGCCAATTCAACACAACGACGAAACCAACACTAGTACTGAGATAAAAACCCAATCGATGAACCAATTAGAGCATTTCCGAATGACATTCCAAGGTAATGACAAAGCCTATGCCATACCAAACTAAATTTGAGAGCCATTTTCTTTTCAGTTAAAAAAAGAAAATATAAACAAGCACAATGAGCAAAGTTCTGACACCAAAACAGAGCTCTAGCTTTCCTTTTGGACAACTTGGAAACGTACCAAGAAATAAGAACACAATAATTGGCAAGGAAAGACACTTTATTTTCCTTATCTTATTTGTTTGTTTGTTTTTTAATGTTTTTCTTTATCCAAGAAGTAATTCTCAGTCTCACCACATTCACACAATAGTTAAACATCTCCTCACATACAAATGCAAATTAACACATACTGTGACAACATGTCACACAGCAATTACGATCTCACGTGATTGTAAAGATCACATGACACAATAGCTCAATATACAATCAGTCAAGCACGCATAAATTATAATACATTACTGGAAGAAAAAAAAAACGCAAAATGTACATTAAGATTAGCAATCTCCACACGACAATAGCGTGGTCTACGTAACTTTTTTTTACAATACAAACCCTGTTGACCTTAATATAAGAAAATTCACGTAGATGCAAAGCTATAAATGTACAACAGTTAAAAAAAGAGAAAAGTACACTTTATAAACAAAGATGTGAAATGAATGATTGAAAAGTAAAGATAAGAAGAATAAATTCAGTCAACAGGGCGCTTTTGTTTTTGTTTTTGTTTAAAAATGAGCTAGAAGAGCAAATGTTGAAGCAACGTTCAGGATACGGGGCTATTACCTCCCATATTGCTATCAGATCTTCTTCGACCTTTCAATAGGGCGTTGCCTGCAGTTACTTTGGAGCCAACAGGCAACTTCTTCACATTGTCCACAGAACCACAGTCATTGGTCATTGTGACCACATCCACTTCAACACTTTCAGATTCACACTTCGGCTTTTCTTTCACTTCAATCATAGAGGCTCGCCTTGTCCGAATGACTAAATTGGGATTCGAATATGGCTGGAGAACATTTACTTGAGGGGGATTGGCAGAAGGAACGCTGTTAATAACGTTATTGGTACTGGGGTTTGAGGATGGTTGGGGATTCTCCTGATGATTTGGAACAATACTGTTATTTTTGGATTTTGTTTTCTCAGATTTCGCCCTGTTACTCTGTTGTGTTGGCATATTCGAACTAGGCAAAGAAAGGTTTTTCGCTTTAGTGATTTGATTTTTTACCGTGGGAAGTTCTTTACGAAATGGAGAGACTGGTTTCACTCCAGGAAGAATGGGACTTTGGTCTAAGGTCCAAAGATTTATACTTACAGCACCACGAGATCTCGTACGAGGACTATTGTCTCCTATATGATTGACAGGAACTGGCGAAGACGTGAACAGTGGAGATCTTGAGGAACGCACTGGCCTTCCTGTGGAAGAGCACGTATCTTCGCCCTTGTACTCACTTGTATCGTCGCCCGAGACACTCTCCTCCTCTTCACGCTTTCCCTCCGTCGACCTTGATCGAAGACTACTAGAATCACTCTCCCCCTCCCCTTTGATCGATTCACAACGTGAATTGACTTTTCGCCTTCTATCAGACTTACCAGCACTTCTACTATTTCTACCCGAACCCTGTTGACGAGATTTACTACATTTTTTATTGACCTGGTTGTGAGCATCCTGTTCAGAGAAAGTGAGCATCTCATCATCTGTCATGGCCGCTCGCCGCTCTTCCTCCTCGCGCATGGCCTGCAGACGACCCAACTCCCACTCCTTTTTCTGCTGCTCGATTTCAGCTTCTGCCGCAGCTAGTTGTTCCGCTGCCCATGCAGCCTCCGTGTCCTCCACAAACTTCATGGCGTATCTTTCAATTGGGGACAACTGCAAATACAAAACAAAAACATTCAGTTGGAAAATGTTGAATTAACGCAATTATGAATATATTTTACGAAAATTATTCTCCTTTCTTCTTATTATTATTATTACTGATACTAAAGTGGCACCGTAACTTTCACATCAGAGGTTTGTAAAATTGTGCACTTGAAGCATACCGCCACGTAAAAGATTTCGAAAGAAACAATAATAATAATAATAATAACACTAACATCCATTGAAAACTGCGTTACCTGGCAGACACAAGATGCCGAAAGTATAAGAAGATTAACTTACAGCGACTTACTTCAAAATCTATCAAACCTTACGAAAGCAGTTGAAAGTTTTATCTAATTATTCAAACCCCAGATCTATAGATATTTGTGTAAAAGATTTTTAAAAGGAAATAAGTGTTTTCTGACGCAGCTTTGAAAACATGTAAGATATAACAGATATTTTCTACTAGTTAACTATTACGTATCTCTTTAGTTTTCTATTAGTGAAAACACATAATCAGTTTTTCTATCCATATAATCATGAAAACACTTTTTCCATGTTAAGCAAGCTCTTTTTTTTTTCTTTCTTTCTTTCTTAAAGGAGCTTCATAATCAGAATTCTATACTTAAGCTAGTTAGTTGAATAGTTTCACATTTTCTATTGAAGTTACTACTTTTCTCTCTCTCTCGTCCGAGATTAAATATACTATTATTCATTACAGTTTTCAAACAAATTAAATCAAATGATTCATCCAAGATAAAGGGAAAAGCAGATCAGTCTCCTTTGTGCTTCTTGCAATGGAGGTAGCATTACTCATTAGCAGTTCACAGAAGACCGTAAATGCCCTTTCAACAGTGTTATTACTGATATGTTGATTTAGTTTGTTATTCCATAATAATGAAACTATGTGATAAGGTATCTATAAGGTAACTATCCTAATTGTTGTGTGAGGCCTCTTGTATGCAATTGAAAGTTGCAGGTATCAACAGACCTATCGAAAACTTGCCCGTCAAAATGTGTGCGACCCCGTCTATGCTCCACGGGGCCCAACTGTGATTTTTCAAATGAGAGCCCCATTTTTTATTCCAAATTCGGTATCTATGGAAGAAACTAAATCAAAATATGTACTGCTCAAAGCTGTAGGATGTGAGTACCAGGCCCTACAGTACCGGAAAAACTATTAACGTGAGCAGTGCGAAAAGTTCCGGATCGGCTAAATACCTCATTAGAATGAGTTTTTCTGAAAACGTGAAAGATACAGAAGTTGCAGGATATCAACATACCTAGCGGAAGCCCGTGCCTGTCAAAATGTGTGCCCCACGGGGCCCAACTGTGTTTTTTTTTTAAATCAGGACCCTCCCATTTTTATTCTAAATTCAATATCTACGGAACCAACTAAATCAGAATATGTACTGCTCAAAGCTAGTTCCAGGCTCTACAGGGCTGGGAACTGTATCACGCACGATGAGAGGTAACGGCAGAATAAATACAAAAGTTGTAGAAAATCAAGAAAAGTATCGGATGGGAGGGCCAATCAAAATGAATAGTGCTCTGCGTGGCTCCATCGGGTCCCAATTTGATTTTGCAATTGGTATCCTACAGTTTTCACTGCAAATTGTTCTACACGAAAATATGTAAACACATCGTTGTGCTCAGCTCTGCTGGGTTTTGGACGATAGGTCCCAAAGTGCTCAAAAGTGTGTTAATGATGAAAAGTTCAAGGATTCTGAATTTGTTAAATGGAATCCCGCGAGAGTACTGGTAAGTAAATTCGTAGGTCATGAAAGTAGATACTGCATGGTTGATACAGGACACCACTCTTAAAAATCTAAAACTTGCTTGTAAAATACAAAGCAACCATAGCTTTCTGGACATTTCCAGTAACTTGGCTAATAAAATACAACCACAATTAGTTTTCAGGAATACTGAGAGAAAGGGAATATATGACAATTTATCACAACAGATATCTGGTAGTCTTAACTTCAACCCCCTAGATTTATGCTCTGTGGTCCAAATAGAAGGCCAAAGTCGCACTATGCGACACACTAACATTGCATCCTGGAAAGGAAAGTGGCATTTTCTCTTGATAATTTGCTTGCGAGTTGCCACAGCGGTTGCAGGGCTATATCACTGTATCAACGTAGAGAGTTTGAAGTATAATGAGCTTAATTATGAACACTATACGTTCTATTAGTTTCTGTTGCTTGAGACCAATATGATAGAGCGTCAGCTTTTTAGAAAGAATTATATCCTAACAATAGCCAATGCTGAAAGTCCTGATTTGAAATATCCAATGATACTACTGATCCCTACCTGTTCAATTAGGTTCTTAATTTCGATCTCCGCTTTGCTTACTTCTTCACCATGCTCTGTGTCTTCCAAAGGAATACTTTCATCGAATTCAGCCAGATCTGCAGCTGCTTCGGCTTTCGCTGTTCTTGCTGCTTGGACATCAGTTTCATCCTCCGCTGCAGCCAATGCAGACTCCAATGCTCCCAGAGCAGCTTTATCTTCAGGAACTAGTGGCTACAGGAAAAACAACAAAAATGTTTAATTATATTTTTTAACATATCTCTTTTTTTTTGTGTTTGGTTGGAAACTACGTTCAATATGAAAGTAATGTCATCGATATTCACGGCTTTGCCAGCTTTATTTAAAAATCGAAATGTACAAAACCACTACGTCAAAGTATGACCAGTCATTAATAACAAATGAATTATTTTCCATCAATATTTCCTAATATTCTAATTTAATTTAGTGTTAAATATTTTAAGTTTCTTACGTACGGCAATTTTTCCTTACGTAATTAATGTGCAACTTCTACGTTTGTTTAGAGGAACAGTTTCGATTTCCTCAACACTAATTGTGTAGAAGTTAACAATTGATCTATGAGACTAATGGAACCATACCTCTCAAATAAGAAGAGCATGATGCGCTAGTCTCAAATTTCTATACTGAGTGACACATGTTTCATCAAAACACTCAATTTTAAATAATACTGAATGTTATTCATATTAATAATTTCAGTTGTAACTAAATTATTTTAATTCTCGCAGGTGCACGAATTTCTTCACTAAAATTACAGTAAATTTTATTTTCAGTTAGTAGGTACTATTTGAACTCATGCATCAACTGATACGATTCACAGCAGCAATTTAAAAGTGTCCAAAGGCATACATGTTAACTACATTAACGCTACTTGAAACTAGTCAAATAAAAGGTTTAGAAGGGTATGGTGTTCGCAAAATAATCCACCTTTCCCTTGATCTAAAAGGTCTCACTGCCATACTTTTCATAAGATTTATCAGCTCGCGCGAATGCAAATGACCTGCTCCGATCTCTTAAGAGGTCTCGACTTAACATATTATGATCTATAGTTCTTGCAAAGCTAAGCACTTTCTTATTTTTTAATTTCCTATTTATGGATTTTTTTCGACCCTAATACTTTTCTACAAAGTTCTGATTCGAAATCTCTCGATATCTGCTCTTCGCGCCTCATCTACCGACGTTCATATCCATACAATATCATAGACACTTAATTTCTTCCACGTTAGCCTACGTTCAAACGTTTTGTACTGTACACTATTAGTTTCCTACAATTATCTGCTTTTTGTTTTTCTTTGTTACCAATGCGCTTTTTCTTTTCTTTCTTTTTTAATATTAGCAGCATTTCTCGGATCGCACAAGTGGTCCTCACAGATTGAACACTACTGCGTAACCAGAAAAAAAAAAAAAATCATACTGCTTATGATGTGTGTACATGAATAAACAAAGATATAGTGGTGTTAAAGTAATTCACGTTAAGGAATATCATGGTTGCTTGGTTTGAATTTAGGGCTCGGTTTAGCATCACGGCTATACGAAACGTAAACCTACAGCTTAGCGTGGGATCCGAACCACTGAAGTTTCTACCGGGAATTGAACGGGTCTACCGGGCTGTGTAATTCGTATCTAAATAAAAAGAATGAAGCCATTATATTAATGAAACAATATTTGTGGTTTTGTGGAAATGACAAAGAAACACTCGTTTGTCACACTGTAACCAAAGAAAAAAAAAAAAAAAAAACTTATTTACTCAAGTATATCTGAAAAGACTCGGCTTCAAAATTACGCATAACCCAGATGTAACTTGGTTTATTAGTATCTCTTAGATTTATTTAAACAAAATATTAAATAAATAAACTGAAACCTATTTCGGAGTGGAAATAATATTAACAACAAAATTAAGAATACTTTTACGTCACGAGGTCCTAAATATTAAAATTACAAGACGAAAACGTAAACATCAAGTCAGAATAGCTTACTTCAGGGATTCGAACCTGCAACCTGATTAAAAAGCACGAACAAAATTATTCACTTAAGCATGCTTGTTATCAGCTGTTTTCTTTTAAGAAAATTACTTGACTTGATTACTGAAATGAATCCCTTCTTTTTAAATTAATAATTAATTGCATGCAGTTGTGACTGCAAGTGATACCTTCTGACTAATAATGCTGCAAAGGATAGTTCCGGATTCGAATATGAACGATCGAAAGTGCTAATTCTAATTAATAGACTTAGGATTATTCTACCACCACCACAACAACAAAATTCTGCTTCCTTACCTCTTCTTTGGCTTCTTTAACTTTCACTTCTTGTTCTTTATTCCTATCCAACACTTCAGCCATTCTCCTAGACGCGTCGTTCTCTTCAAGGTCAATATCAAACAAGTCTTGAATTGTTGACTGAAAAGGACAAAAAAAGAAGTAATTACCTTTTGTTCAAACACTGATTGGTTGTAATCCGTATCGAAAATTCAATGTTAATCTCGGTATAAAGATATGATAAACAAAGGTAGAGAAATGCTATCAATTACTCGAAAGGTTCAATTTGACATTGTTAATGCGACTGACTGCACCATTCAAACTAACTTATTTGCTTAATCTACAGAACTCACTTCTACAAGTATCGACCTCTTGTGACCTTTCATTATTATTTTAATGTTTACTTTAATAGAATACATACATGAGAAAAGGCACGCACTTGGTCTTATTCAAGAAAATTACTTTAACGCTGCTGCTACTAAATATAACGAAACTTAAGAACATACATAACACTTGTTAGGGCAATAAAATTAGAAACTAAGATCATTGTCGAGCATAATATCTGCAGAAATTGACTACGACTAATCGTAGTCTTGCAACGTAGCAATCTCTAATTTCCTGTTAGACATTTTACCTAATTGAAGAATGACGACTATATTCAAAAATATTAACATGATACTTTACATTGTGGATGGTGCCGTATTCTGCAACAATTAATTTTTGTTAGTTTGAAACACACTCCTCCGTCATTATTGAAATATGTAGGTAAAAAAATAGCTTCCATAATTTTGCTTATATACGAATTTGTTCCTATGTATTTACCAGCATACAAGAAATAAATGTCGCGTTGTTGTTAGACATTTTTTACTTTCGTTTACATTGAAACTTAAATGACTAAATCAATTATTGGCTATACATTTTCCACGGTATCATTCAAAAATAAATATTAATACTTACACTCTTGAAGTACGCCGTTGTGAAGTTTCCTCCTTCAATAGCCAGGTCTCCTAACATTCTCTTTTGGTTGGCCTTTTTCAAGATATTCTCTTCTACAGTCTTTTCACTTACCAGTCTGTAATTAGAACGAATAATGCATTAAATATTCTAAATTTCGAGCAAAAATATTAATGTGTACATTTTTTTTCAATGTCTATAAGTTTTCTTTCACCCATAAGCACATTATCTGAGTTTTCTATTTATATCTGGTACACGGTTGATAGTTGTAATCCTTTACCGTCATTTGTTTTTATCCAAACCTTCGGATTGTCTGCAAATTGCCTGTAAACTAGCGACATCTCTTGGCTGCGTTACTAGTGCAATTATTAGCCAGAGTATGACTGACAGAATGATGCGTCTTGCTTTTATAATAAGAAACAGGATTATATACTAAATGAAGGGAACAACCACATCCTCTACGTATGAGAATTTAAATTTAGCGAGTGAGAAATTAGACCAGAACTGAACTTGGATCTCCTGCTTACAGTACCAGAGCGTAATTACTACGCTAACCAGTCAAATACTTTCTTTCTTGATGTCTTAGCCATTCAGAACTGACCGTATCACAAGCTGGAAAGGACAAAAAATACTTTCTCTACTGGGTTTGGACAATGCAGATGTTTGTATTTCTGAACACTTATGATAGCTGAATGAAAGATTATATGGTAAATCAACATGTCTCATCCTTTGAATTTCATTAATTCGCTCCTATAGAAGATATGGTGTAACTTCTGTTTCCTTAATTAACCATATAATATGATTCAACCGTTGTTGAGTTCAATAATATATACACACGTTTAGTCGTCCAACCACAAGGGTTCTGTGAACTTTCTTATGGCATTAGTGTCTGGCGCGTACGACCTAGGTTTGATTCCCGGTGGGAGCTCCTCATGTAATTCGGATCCCACGTTAATCTGTCGGTCCACGCCTCATATAGCCTCAATGTTGAAATGGACGTTAAACCTCAAATCAATCAACAAATGTTGTGGTATAGTGCCTGCGCTCTGAAGGATGGAGCACCGACCTCAACAATGAAAGTGTCTGAGTAGTCAGGAAGTGGGACTGGAGTGCAGTCAAATTACCAAACCGTAACGAAGAAATTAGTAACAAGCTAAAATATTGGTACCGTTGGGAATGATGTTTTACACAACATACTAAAAGTCCTCTGAAATACCAGTTGAACTTCGTCGTATATATTGGACAATGCCAGCTGGAAATGGCAGATGAATTACACACACACACAAAATAGGAGGCGCGTTCGGAAAATAACCTCTGATTGGTCACTGTGCGTGAAGTAGTGAGAGCAGCGCTACAATCTTTGCACAGACATGCGTGGTAGATTAGTTTGCATCCAGCCGTGATATAGTGAAGGTCGTCTTATCACTAGTTCCCCTTTTGTAGCGTCTCAAAATGTGTACTGTAATAGAAAAACTCACCAAGTGCGAGATCCCAGCTGTTATACGTTTTCTTACGGCAAAACAATATTCGGCAGCAACCATTCACCGGAAACTTTGTGCTATGTATAGACCAGGTGTAATAAGTGAAGGAGTTGTTCGTGAATGGGTTCGTTTATTTACAAGTGGATAAACAAACTTTCATGACGAAAAGAGGAGTGGCAGGCTATCAGTGGTCACTGATGAACTCGTTCAGAAAATTGATGGAAAAGTTCGTGAAACTCGACGTTTCACAACCTCGAAGTTTTCCGATGAATTTCTACAAATTTCCAGAACTATGTTATATGATGTAGTGACACAGGCTGGCTAAAGGCACAAGCGGGAGATTTCTATGCTGATGAAATTTCTAAGCTAGTGAAGAGATATAAGTGCTTGAATGTTTATGGAAACTATGTTGAAAAACAGAACAAAGAACTAGTTTTCACATTATATAAGTATTCTCATTTACTTTGGTGTTTCCTTTTTAACCAATCGGGGTTATTTTCCGAACGACCCTCGTAGCAAGATCTTCACTCTGGTTGTACATTATAGTGTCGTTTTATAGAATATATACAAGCTACTTCACGCACCTTACTCTGGCTCACTATTAAATAATACGTCCTACAATACAACAAACTACCGACTTCAAGTTTAAGCAACAATGTTATGAATAAATAAATAAATAAAAAGGTGAGTTGTGTGCTAGTTTTTCATTCCTAATATTTCGCTCACTTTTGATTCTGTAAACGGAGAAATAAATTTCTTACAGTTAAGTCTTGATCTACCCTACATATTTATTTTTATTCTGCGTGAAAGCAACAACGAATGCTCGTTTCTAGTCCTAAAATTGTAAGATTTAATTTGTAACACCACTGTAAAATAATAATAATAAATACATTATTCTAGTCTGTCTTGGGACATGTGTTTTATTTTGATATCTGCTATTTCAATGTTATCAACTAATAACATTTCTTGATGGTAAAGCTTGTTAGACATGAACACGAATTTAAATTTTCCGAGGCACAGTTTAGTTTATTTACATTCATCTTCGTGTCTAACAGGCTTTACCTATAGAGAAATACTGGTAGTTGGCACACTGAAACAGCAGAAATCAAAATAGAGGCACACGTTGCCAGACAGTATTTTCTTTTTCGAGTGATGTTAAAAATTATATCATGTTCGATAAAATTTAGGATAAAAAAAAGAGCATTCGTTCTTTGCTGGATACAGAATGAAAAGTAACATAAAATTACCCTGAACTGCGTAGTCTTTTTTATTTCTGACACTGATCATACCTGTAAATATGCACGTCTCTTGTTTGACCAATACGATGGCACCTATCCTGAGCTTGTGCATCCATTGTTGGATTCCAGTCACTATCGTAAAATATCACAGTATCAGCACCAGTCAAATTCACTCCGATCCCACCAGACCTCGTGGACAGAATGAAGCAGAAGATTCGCTTATCCGCATTGAATCTTTCCATTAGCACCTACAAGAAAGGACGAGAAATACAATTTCAACAATATGAACACAAGTAGTACGCAAGCTAACTAAAAGGATGAAAAAACACGAAATAAAAAACTTTCCAGTGTTCAATACCTCCTGCCTCTTAAATCTGGTTATGAATATGACTTTCTGCTATAATACGTCTTTTCATGTAGATTTTCCATTAAGAGTGATTTATTGACGGAAAACCCTCTTTCGATCGTTGCATTTCCATGCGCGACTAACTTCATCGAAATTTTGTGCATTTTTGATCACAGTAATCTTTCCTCGGCGAGCTGGAAAATTACTGACAAAGCAGTGGAAGTGAGGTAGTAGGTTATACATATTTTAGTCCAGCAATTCATCGCACCATCAATAAATAATGCATCAGTTTTAAGTTAAAGATGTTTCTGTCATTTTTTAAGTCTTCTCCATTTATCAAAACAAAAACATTCGAAGAAATTTCAAATATTCCCCTGACCTCCTCTTTAATTTCCCGACTTTTCA
Source organism: Thermobia domestica (assembly GCF_964235325.1). NCBI lineage: Eukaryota > Metazoa > Arthropoda > Insecta > Zygentoma > Lepismatidae > Thermobia > Thermobia domestica. The sequence continues at coordinate 129,322 of NW_027656109.1, read as the reverse complement.
GTTTGTAGGAACCCTGAATATATGCACATAGTTAATCTGCCTTCTACTGTTATAGGGATGAAGTATATTCTGGTATTACGGCACACACACATATCAAGATTAACGTACATTAAAAATCAATCATAAAAATACAAAACCTACAATAATAGGTTTGATCTCATTCATTAGTTAGTGTAATTTTACTGCAGAACAAGCATGTAAATGTTAGCAAGCTTCTAACCATGTAAACAAGGAACAGTGTACATGAGCTGGTGCTTCCTATTTTCTATTCCACCATTGCAAAGATAAACTGCAATAAAGTGCAGCTATTGATTTATGGTGGATTATTAAAATGTACGAAGACAAACCATGAGATGAAATCACGTTAGTTTCGTTTCACATTGTCGAACAAAGGCATAGTTCCAAACCATGTCAATTCAATACTAAACCAGGAAGTACAGACTTATAACATATGGACGTATTAGACAAATAGGCCAAGAGATGGGGAGTGTACTTGTGACGCTGAATTCGTATCAAAAAGAGTTTCTCGCTATATCTTATAATGATTATTATAAGAATCACTATTCGAACCTGACGTTGTCCCAATTTTTACTATTTCTAGTTTCAGTAGAATAAGAAGGGAGTTTAAATATATTCTTGGGATCCTAAATACATATCGAGACCCATTTGCCGCCTTCTATTACCGGGTTTTTGTTCTATGGAAATCAATATTGAAGCAGGATAAGGTGAAAATTTTCCAGTATTTCCGTTAAAGTACAGGCATGAAATGAAATTTTTGAGTTTAACGTTCCACAATTATGTCTGTTACACTAAGGAATACGATGATTAGAGTAAGTGAATGATAAGGGAAGAACTGGTGGAATGAGGAAGTGAGAGGAAACGGGAGTTACCTCCCCGAGAAAACCCACGGACCCGACTACAAACTTACTTGGCCGGGATCGAACCAGGGACCCCCCGCACTGGAGGTAAGCGCTCTACCACTGAGCCACCATGCCCCAATAGGAAAATGAAGACAAGAGATTACACCTATCCTTGTGGTACTGAATGCGTATCAAAAAACCTTTGTTCGGTATCTATTACAGTATTTTTCACTATGGTGATCAGTGTTGATGCCGGAAATGATATGTAAACGGCCATTTCGGTTAAATAAATGGGCGAAATCAACACTAAAGTTACTGCTGTTAGAACTGAATCCATATTAAAAAGCCATTTTTCTGTATCCCTTACCGTTTTGCGCTACGGAGTTTAGTGTTTGTGCACCACAAAGCCAACCTGGCGGGAGCAAGGATCAAACTAAGGACCTCATGTGCCAGAGGTGAGAGCTCTCCTACTAAGCCATTGTCCCCACTCTTCCAGGCTAAATTTGGAATTGAGGAAGGAGATGGACTATGATTTTTAATAGAATACATCGATGCCGAAAACAACTCTTAGTTCTCTCTTATCGCTTTCGCTTTGGCACCTTGTCAACAGACGGACGAACGGAGAACCGTTCTATAAGACTCCATACTTTTAAAACCATAGTATGAAAGCCTAAAACCATTTTTCGCTGTTATTATTCTTCTATAGGGATCAATATTGAAGTTGGAAAGCGTATATTTCTGCCACTTCTCCTTACAACGGATGGATTAAGAGTCAAGAGTGAATGTATATTTGGGAAGATAAATCCACACCGAACGTTTTTCGCTCAATTTTACAATTCTTGCTACACGACGATTACAATGAAGCCGGAAATGGCATATTTGGATTATTTCCGGTCCGTCTGCAAGGGATAACGACGGAAATCAGGGTGTCTTCAACAATTCATCTTTCACAAAAGACTATCAAAAAACGGTGCTCTCAGGTGGGTTAGCTCAAAGACTCAATATGTTTATCATATGCAGTGCCCTTTCAATTACACTTTTATTCTTAACATATTTTGAAAGGAATTATTTGAAATAATAACACAAAGCCCTCATTCCACGCAGATGAGTTGTTTTGTTCGCTTATAGAGGACTACCGTCAAAAAAACGCGTTAAAGAGTATGTGTTAAAGAGTATCTGTTAAAGAGTATGCCCCCTTCATTTAATTCTGATTATTCTATTCATAATATGAAATCACTTAAGGACTTGATGTTAACATTGGATTGTAAGTTCCAATCTGCAATATAAATTTTGCTGAGAGACCCAATTTAAGAATATCTTCCTGGAAAGCTTTCAATACATCAGATACACTTAAATGGCTCTAAAAAATATTGATGTCAATAAGTTGAAATTTCCTGAACTGAAGTATTCCAGTACTGAACGAGAATATTCATTTGCCCCACTTGATTCATCTAATTCAAACTTTCATCAACAGATAGAAGTATTCATATGTATGTAGTTTCCTAACTAGAGAACCTTGAATAAAGAAAGAAAGAAAAAAAAGTCCTCAGATATCATGTATGGAAATTTGACCTTTTGCATGTGCTTTCAGATTAAGGCTCCCCACTTTTCTAAAATTCTAGAACTTAAAAGACACGGAGGAAATGTAAGCTTTTCTTACCTGTCTCTGATCCACCCGAGTCGTACCATCTAGCCTAAGATAGATATGACCATGATAATTAAGGAATGCTTCTAAAACATCCAACATCCTTGTCATTTGAGTGAATATCAACACTCGGTGATGTCCAGATTTCAGTCTTCTTAGCAACTGATCAAGAACTTGTAGTTTACCTTAAAATAAAATAAAAATAATACATTATGAAAATGGAATGGTCTCTCCCCTTATCATCGTGATTACTATTTCGAAACAAAATTATAAGCATAGGTGTTGTTATAATGTAATTAATAACTTGCACAACAATGGTTTCTTTACTACAACAGGAGATTAAAGAGTTTTTCCACACAACAGAATATTAACCATAGTACCGTATTTACGCGATTCTCAGATGCACTTTGTGTCGATTTTTTCCCCCTCCAAAATCAAAGTGCGTCTTAGATTTAGTTATCGGCCATTCCATTCTTACGGACGGGACATTTTAGCTCACGATTGTAACAAAAAAACAAAACTCTAAAAAATATACAGGATTGTTTATATATCTTAAGATTGGTAGCTGGGCTCTTTTTATCTAACCTTATTTTTTAATAACAGAAATCGATTTTACCGTCTTTATGATGATCAGTAACTAAAATTACGGACGGGACATTTTTTGGACACATGTTGTTGTAGACGTCAACTTGAGCGTCATTTTCTGCGAATTGCAAAATTTTAGCAAGCTTATTTTTTTTTCTGTTGGGTTTAAACTATTTACCTACACGTTGCCTCACGTTTCATCTGAGAAAATTTATATTTCACTCAATAAAAAAAGAGTTAGTAATCTTACGGACGGGACAAAAAAATAATTGCTAAAAAGGACTTCTTGGAACACTCTTTACTGTCTGAACTTAGTTATTACCCACAAAAGAACTAAAACTAGACATAATGTTTACAGATTCGAGAAACAGAAAGGAATTATGCACTTGAACTCTTTTAAAAATTAACACAACTACATGTAACAAGTACATAGCATATTACTCTTTTAAATTTGCAATATTACTAGGAAACTACAAATATTCCGTCTGGCCTACGATATTAAGACAAGGAGATTGAATGAGACTTGTAACTTCACAGATTTTTTCATTTGGATGTAAACAGTTGAATTCACATTTTAAAATATTTAGCAAACTCGGAACCACGTACAAAAACTCAATAACATCATTCTTCTCAACATCACCTTAAGTGGCAACAACTGTTTGTGAGTGTGTTTAATTTCTCCGAACACTAACCAATTTGGCTACTTTTAATGTGACTTTGCTTAACTTATTGGGGGTTATCACGTTATTATCCGGAATCCGAGTACATATCACTGAATTTCACTCGCGCTCCTTTCGGACGGTCTTCAATCTCTTCACTTGGATCTAAATCTGAAGATTCTAGCTCAGCGTGCTTCCACACTTCGTAACAACTTGTCTCAGGTTGAACAGCTCTTCCGGTTTCAATCTGACGCTCATCAACAGGGCGAAAATAATGTCGAGACTGAACTTGCGGCATAGAACAAACGCGGGTCCACCTTTTCTCAAGAATATCCCTGTGTTCACTCACAATTTCTTCACCAACGAAGAATAACTGAATTTCGTCGGGCTTACAAAGCTCAGTGCAGCATTTGAAAAATTCCCTTGCTGTAGAAACCTCCATCTGTCGAGACTTAACCCTTTCCCATGAGAAGTTGCAAAAAAGTTCCACTCACCAGTCACCCCAAAGTCATTTTTTATCATACACATGTTTGCCAGGGTAAAATTATTTTTGAACTCCTCAGCACAGCCATCTGAGAAAACATTCATATGCTCAATTTTGTGTTTTGCCTTTAAGTCAGTAATTAAAGTTTTCAAGAAGACCCACACACAGGACTTGACTTGGCTAGTATTGTTACTAATAATCGCATAGCACTGCTTTGAATTCTTCATCCAGCCACACTAGGAAAAATAGTGACTTGAGTTTGGTTCCAGTGTGCATTCTGTATTTCGTCTTGTGCCACACAGGAATAATTTTCTGCAAAATTTACTTGCAGAACAACTTCACCACACTTAAAGTTCTCTTTTTTTCATTTGAAAGTAAGATTCTTGGGTCATCTTAACAAAACAGTAAGTCTTAAATTTTAACAAGCTTTCTCGTATCACATTTACCTCATCTGGAACAGTCCCATGGACAGTACAACGAGTTGGGTGTCCGTTCACATCAACCCACTGCTTCCAAAAAATTTCTTCACTTAAATCACAATCACTACCAACGAAAGCTGAAAGATCTGTTGTACAAAGCTGGCAGTTTCCAGTCATGCAATTTTCGTTGGCCACATCACAGCAAAGGCCTTTAAGATCTTTGGCGGTTTTAGGAAAACCATGTATTGCCCTGACCAGTTCACTCACAATGAAATTGAAGTTCGTGTGAAGCTTACAGACACAAACATTATGTGGCATTTTAGAACTAAGCATAATGTGTGTTGGCCTCAATTCGTAGAACTTACTTTTCTTTACTTTAATTTCAGGATACTCTGTACGAAACAAAGCAAATGTTTCTTTTACTGTCATTAAAAGGTGTCTCTTTTTTTTAAAAAAAAAAAAAAAAAAAAATCCACCATCAGTTTTAACGCTTTTGAAATCGCGCTTTCCAGGAGTTTGCCTACTTATGTCGTCACGGCTGTAGAAATCTTGAACCTTTTGTACAGTTTCATTGCTGAGGATTGTAGCCTCCCTTTCAGTGATAAGAGATAGTAACTGTATTGAGTACTTCTTACGGACGGGACACATTTTCTTAATTCGTTTATTTGTTAAATATGAATCACTGGTTGATCACACTTTGAAATTAAATTGAAATTACATTTCTTCCTTTACATATGTGTTTTCAGAACGTTATTATTATTCTACAGAACATAAAAAGAACTTCACCTTTTTTCTTACGGACGGGACATCCGAAACACTTTTAAGTGCTGAGCTATTTCTAGGAGAATCAGAAGTGATAATCCACTGCCGAACACTGCATCATACACACAACAGACAATGACTTTTTCCCTCCAAGCGTTGCTTTCTCAAAATCAGTAACATGGATAAATAAGTGTTGTCAACAAACGCCTGAAATATTTCCCGGCAATGCACAGGCAGTTCAGTAAATTCAAAATGCCAAAATTGGACAAAACAAATTTTAATTGCGTGTATTTTATGTCATTCAATGATACACATTCTTCGCTAACTTAAGGCATATTTTCAGTTAAATACAAACAACATGAAAATTTCACTACAAGGTTTACTTTTGCATGGAATGGCCGTTATGCAAATGTAGGCCAGACTAGACAGGAGTTTTGCCAAAAATTGCTAATCTGGTTAGTCACGATTCTGTAAAGAATGTGTATTTTGTGTATACGAATAGATTGCAGCAATAAAATCGTGCATTTTACGTGAAATTAAAACACTTTAAAATTAGCCCGCAAACCAGTGGCAAATGAAAGATGAATCATTCTTGTGAATCTACGACAGCGCAGATTGTTCCTTCTTCTCCCACATACCAGGTTGGTGTCTTCCTCCGTTTAAAGAACACAAACAAGTGAGTCACATATCTTGAAGCACAGAGTTTAAAAATGCTGCAAATCAGAAAGTTGGAGGCACAAACGGGTTTGGAAGGTACGTTAAGTCATTGTTTAGTAATGACAACCTACTTCCCCGAAGATTCGCAGGTGCAGTTTTAAAGTTGATGTCTTCTGGCATTGTGACCCGTTCGTTCGTAATATGGCTACCATTTGTTCCTGTGTTATCTCATACAGAGTTGTTGAAAGATTTCCAGAGTGATACCAGTAGTTTACGGGCTGCATGATGAGTGACAAGCGAGTTCATTATCGCCAAGGGTTAGATTCGCGTAAATACAGTATTTTAAAATTACTTAGAATTCTTGTTTATTATTATTATTATTATTATTATTTTTTTTTTTTCAATGCTATTTATTTAGTTTCTCTTTCAGAAGAATTAAATTAGTATCATCAACTTATACTCACCACAGTCATACTGTATTAGCCTGGGATCAGGAAACTGCGTCATCGTAGAACTAGACACCGGATGTAGAATAGCTGTCCGAGAAGAAAGCTCCTGCTGAAGTAGGATTTCAAACCTCTTCTCATTCCAATGTTTTGAAGGAGGTGGATGTGATACATGGAACTGAGGCCGGGGTGCTGAAACTGCTGGCACACACAACACAAACCTGCGGAAATAATAATTAAAAAATTAAAAAACCTTAATACTACAGCAGAAGACAGCAATTATTACACAAACATCAATAGTGAATTTCAATTTTCCACAACCATACTGTATCATCCGCTAAATTAAGTCTTTATCAGAGAACGAATATGAATTTTTTCCCATATTTAATGAACGCCTTTATTCTAAACTTTTAAGAATGAAGAAATTATAAAAACATATTATAACTTTTACTATGGATAGTTTCCACTACAACTGCGTTATTCGTATGCTCCTTCTGTGTTCTTACATTCCTAATTGCCCTACAATACCAATTATCGAAAAATCTATTTTTAGATTATTACTATTTTAACTTCCCACGATTATGCATCGACGTAAGGAAGAGTGAGGATGACAATGAATGAAACGGTGGAATGAAGAAAGTGGGAGGAAACGGGAGAACTCGAGGGAACCTACCCATACGGTGTTTATCAACCACAGAGCCTACTTCGCGAGAACTGTGATCGAATCAGAGATGAGTACTCTACCACGAGCTATATGGCCTGTATTATGATGTTCTGATTACCACTACGTAGTGCGATACAAAAAAGTGGATTTATATTTCCTAAACAGAAGCAGTTGCAGTAAATTGGTTATTGTTTTGAAGCACCATTCCTCTCTTCTGTCTGCACAAAGTTTGAACCGACCTTGGTAGTTCTCGGTGAGGCATCATTTCGTGAGTGTCGGACAATGGCTAGTTTGAAAATGGAATAAATGGTTACCATTAGATTCCTATGAATTTCACAAATGAAACATTCCGAACACTGGCAGACGCATACGATAATACTTCAATGCCCAGATTACCAACACATAACGGTTCTCGGAGGGAAAGAAAGACTGAGGTGAATGCAGTGGCTGAATCATTGAATCTGTTCAGTGCATTATCACAAAAGAATTAAACACAAGGAAAATGTGCCAATGTTATGACAAAAAAAATCTCTCGCAACAACAAAAAGTGCTTCAAGAATTGTGTGTAGACGTATATACATCAAAAATGAACCAGACGTTTTGGAATCTATAATTACCTTCGACGAGACATGGACTTTTTACCCACGATCTGAAGACTAACAAGCTGTAAGCTGCAATCTATGCAATGCGCCACGGCTTCCCCAGAACAAAAACAACACATTTCAGGTAATGCTGCTTATGTTCTTTGATATTCATAGAATTGTGAAGTCTATGGCTAGATTTCCGAACAGTCAATCAAGATTACTATACTGAGGTTTGACCATACTTAGCGAAGAAGTGAAGGAAAAGACCAACTGTGGAAACACGGATGGCTTATGTACCATGACAAAGCACCGGGCCTTAACACTCTATCAGGGAATTTTTGGCACGTAAAAACGTTATTTAACATCCTTTCCCCCTCAACTGCTGGATCTAGTACCATGTGACATTTCCTCTCAGATGAAGTGTATCCTCTAGGGAATACATTTTGTCTCAGCTGAAGAAAACAAGTCGAAAACGGCACACCTCCTACACGCATATTAAAACACTTCTACAAAATTTTCTTTCATAACGTGGATCGTTCAATATATAAATTTCCCTAAGCTGAATATATATATATATATATATATATATATATATATATAAACTATAAATACGTGTGTAGGTGGTTCCTTCCTCACCTCTCTACGTAATCCCCATTGAGATTCAGGCATTTGTCTCGCCGTTGCACCAATTTGTCCAAACTCTTTGTAAAAAAATCATGTCTCTGGCTATTTCGCTCTACTTCATCGCAAGTTGACGGATCAGTTTCTTTATGTCGAACCTGAACTCATCTTCAGGGAAACGCAATTCCATATAAGCGTGCTGGTCTCTTTCTTGACAACAACGCCCACCCTCCCGCTAAGCATGGAAACAAGACACAAAATTTGGGTGGCAGCGCCTGTCGCACTCTTCATATAGCCTCAAGTTAGCACCGACTTACTTCATCTTTTTCCGGTGCTAAAGACTGCATTGTAAGGTCAACGTTTCGAAGCATAAAGAAGTGAAGCGGAATGTAAGAAGAGTGCTAAATAGCCAAAGTCCTGGTTTACAAATGTATCTTACAAAATAAACATTTTACAACTTAGCGAAACAAATTGAACAACCTTATATCAACAAGGAGATAAAATGATGTTCAGTCACATTTAAAATCTTTTTTAATTATTATTATTATTAAAAAATAAAAGTTATGTTTAGGGCACTATCACAGAACGTTGTATTTAAGATGAAATTATGATGTACAGTTGGTTCGGAAAAAAGCATGAAAAAAAAAAAAAAAGTCTAAACTAGCAGATTATAAACAACTATGCTCATTTCCTGGGGGCTCTTTATATGACGTGCTGCAATATTTTATGTCTTACATACAAATAACGTTTAATACTTAAGTTCATAATCATATGATATACTGTCTTTTATTAACACTAATTTTATAATTGTCTCGGGCGGAGAAAAAGGCTCATCTTGACCTACTTTCTTTCACGACAGTTCAATCGAGATACTGCAAATGATAATCTAATAGCTTAAAATTGAAGAACACAACTCGATATAGATACTGCACAGTAGCAACGAACAGTGTGGAAGGTGGGCCAACATATTAGTTCTGTTTGAAAAATTTCAAGATATACAGTAGGTCAATACAGTGACGGAACTTTGAAAGAAAACTTTTCCAAATTTTGCATTTCCAGGGCTTATAGTGGTCTGGTCTCTTGTAAATAACTGAAAAGTGACCAAAAATATACGAAAAAGTGACCAAAAGCACACGAAGAAGTGACCAAAATTTTATCATGCCCCTTTTTTCCTTTGTCAATTTATCCATCACCCCTCTCTCTTTGTTGTTTTGTTTCATCTTTTCTTCTTTACTTCTTTTTGAGCTTCCTATTTCTTAGGTTTTCTAAGTATGGTTTGTAGTTGCGGTAAGCAGATTTAGCAGATGTAAGAAGCTTCTGAGCCTATTTCCGAATTTCTTCATCCCAGACATATGTAACTTAGCATTGAGAGTTCTTAAAGCCGTGAAATATTCAAGTTCATTACATACTCTTAAGAAGAACATACACGAAGCATAACACAAGACGAACATGATGAACCACACACACACACACATAACGTTGAGCGGAGCGTTAACTATTTCGAGAGAAAACTAAAAGACTATTACGACAGAAGAAAGAATAGACACAGAAGGGTTCTCATTAACCCCACCTTGAGAGCTTAAGTATCCACCAATCATCCACTGTGCTTTAGAAAGAATAATAGCTGAAGTGAGAATAATGCTGACTGTTTCACATATGGCGGCAAGTACTGAAGCTTTCAGAAGAGTAATGAGTTACAAGTTTCTGCCTTTTTCCATTTATTTTTACATTTTTCTTAGAAAACTGCCAATGCAAAATATAAATCAAACGAAAAAAGTCACTTTACCTCCCAAAAAGTAACTTTTAGTTATATATACAGGGTGTTTCAGATAAAACGTCCAGTGCTTATAAATCCGAAACGGCTGAGAATAAAAAGATAAAACAAAAACTGAGATAGGAAAATGTCATAGGGCGCATCACATGGTGTTGTTGTGGTGACTCCCAGGGCCCTCCTTCAAGGGGGCCTAGGGGCCAACTTTTAATTTTCAAATAGGAACATGTATTGATTCATACCTCATTCAATAGTACTTGAAAAACGAAACAACTTTTGTAGGAAACAATTTTCGATTTGGGCCACCGTTTTTAAATGGCCGCAAAAAGTGGGTCTTATATCAGATAAAACGTCCAGTGCTTATAAATCCGAAATGGCTGAGAATAAAAAGATAAAACAAAAACTGAGATAGGAAAATGTCATAGGGCGCATGACATGGTGTTGTCGTGGTGACCACAGGGCCCTCCTTCAAGGGGGCCTAGGGGCCAATTTCAAATTTTCAAATAGAAACATGTATTGAATCATACCTCATTCAATAGTCCTTGAAATACGAAACAACTTTTGTAGGAAACAATTTTCGATTTGGGGCACCGTTTTCAAAATGGCCGCAAAAAGTCTTGTATCAGTTTGAAGTTGGCACCTAGGCCCCCTTCACTGAGTTTCCTGAGGGTCACCACAACAACACCACTTGATATGCTTTATCATCGTTTCTATCTCAGTTTTTGTTTCATTTCTCTATTATCAGCCGTTTCTGATTTAGGCCTATAAGCACTGGACGTTTTATCTGATACAGAATCCACTTTTTGCGGCCATTTTGAAAACGGTGGCCCAAATCGAAAATTGTTTCCTACAAAAGTTGTTCCGTTTTTCAAGTACTATTGAATGAGGTATGAATCAATACATGTTCCTATTTGAAAATTAGAAGTTGGCCCCTGGGCCCCCTTGAAGGAGGGCCCTGGGAGTCACCACAACAACATCATGTGATGCGCCCTATGACATTTTCCTATCTCAGTTTTTGTTTTATCTTTTTATTCTCAGCCGTTTCGGATTTATAAGCACTGGACGTTTTATCTGAAACACCCTGTATATAAAGTGACTCGCTATGAGCCGTGCATTTCCTTGTACCTTGTTGAAATACTTATGTTTAAAAAGCCCAACATACGATCTTCTATGGCCCGCTGTCGCTCAGTGAGAGCGTGTATGTAGTGTTCATCGTTGCTACTGCAAAACCAACAATGAGGAATACCAAACCATCGTAAAAGCTTTTATAAATATTGCATTTTTGAGATTTTAAATGTTAGCATATTAAACAAAGTATAAAGAAAACGAATGAAAACTGCTTTTCTTTTAAATTTCTGTCACTGTACTGATCGCATATGGCTTTATCTTTCAAATAAGACCAATATTTGCCCACCTCTCACTTCTGTTTATACTATGGAGTATCTATATCAAATTATATTTCTTAAAGTTGAAAACACACAATTATTACATCTGCATAGTCGGCTCTCAGATATCGACTGATCTGACGTTAAATTTTATACTTCAGTCAGGACTACCTTTGACACACAGCTTCAAAATGCTTGTGTCAAAATAGCAGGTTCTCAGTAGATGCTCACAAATATCGGGGATGTTTGAAAACTTCTGAGCGGTACTGAAAATTATGAAATTTTCGTGAAACAGCATATACATTCTTTGAGACTACCAAATGAAGACTATTACCTGGAGTTGATTACAAACAGTGTGGTGAATTCACCTAATATTCAGAGAAATAAGTTTAATGCTAGCTTTAGTAGAGACTGGCCATTCTTTATGAAACAGTATATATTCTTTCTAGGGGAATTCTCAATGTAGTCTATTGTTTTGAATTGAAATTCGTGAAGTGGGCGAATAACTCAAACTTTCATAAGTGGTACAGTAGAACTGACAAAATGCACATTATTCTGGTTTATATGTTAGCAATTTCCTGTTATTTTTACTATATCCTATTTAACCAGAGCCTTTAAACTACCTAATTATTCACTAAATAAAAACACTAAATACTTCACAGATTACAGGGACGTCGTCATTACATTCTTTCATCAATGCACTTCAACCTTACCTCGAAAATGTTTCTTCCAGTTCTTTCACATAATCACTTGGTGTATGCACTAGGGATCTTAAAGCTTTGGTTTGGTACCAGTATGCGTCTGGATTTTTGAAGGTTTTGGTAGCATTCGCACAATGCACAAATCCCATGCCTTTCCACCGAGAAGAACACGGTTCAACAAGGTCCACTATTCGCACAGCTTCGATTAGATCGGATCCATAAATTGGACATGCTTCACAATGCCTCGTATTTATCCTCGAGATCATTTGCAATTTCGCTTTCCTAGCAGCCTTCTTCTTTTCTTCTAAACTCGGCTGAAAACACAAAATGATCAGGTAAGTTAACTTATCAGCTAAATGTATGCAACAATGGATGTAAGCAATATTTAGTCAAGCATTACAAAGTTGGTTTTCTTCACTGCCTCGTATTTTTTTTTTTTTTTTTTTTTTAATTAGAAATCCGCAACTGAAAACTTTTGAACTGCTTCAGGACATACTTTTATAAAAGGTATTCTAGATTGGACATGGTAACGCTTGTTAGTATATATACACTTTAAAAAACTACATTGCTCAGCAGTGATATTATAATCTTCCTAATAAATTATTGATTGATTACTGATAGAAATAAATTGAAAACTCATGAAATGAGGTTAACTCCCTACCTTCGAACTTACCCAAATTTATGGTTCACACATAAATAGTTCTATTGCATTTCTTATTCACTTTATCATTAGTCACAACCACTGGGCACAGAAGTAAAACAACTACTCCATAATTAACGAAAGCCACAGGAACAAGCCCAAGGAAATTTTATTTGATAAGGTAACAGATTTAAACACACAAAAACGCGGTATCTTTAAGGTCATAGATATAAAGTAACGACATTATTTTTAAGCCATCTTTTAAATGTATGGCACAAGAGGCTTGGGTTCGATTCCCAGTAGGATCTGATGTACCTCGCAACCTACGTTAAACTGCAGGCCTATGTCTCACATAGTTTTGCTGCTGGAAGGGACATTAAATTTCACATCAATCAACAAAGCAAAATACATTTGAACTGATCTAAGGAACTTAGTAAAATATCAGATCTTTTAAAATTCTCCTTCATTTGAAAAAACAAAAAAACTTTCATGTACAGATCAATGGGCTGAGAGAAAAAAGCATGGTCCAGGTTCTTTACATCTTATTAAACTGAAAACACATGATGTTTCCAGTTTACGTAATCTTAATTAAGTCAGAGTACATTTTAATTTCTCTGTTCACAAGCTGCTACTTACCAGATAAAAGACAGAGCGTGACGTTTTCTCCTGTTCCTTCCTTTTCTTTTCTTCTTCAGCAAGACGAGTCTCCTTGCGTGTCATTATATTCGCAGTCACTGGCGGGATCGGATTTTCTTTGGATGCGAGCGAAAGAGAGCTGAAGACAGAAGACGAACTCTTTGGTTGGATAGCTGCTGCGCTCACTGGTTGAGTGAGAGAGGGGCTGGTTTTCGTAGGGGTCGAAGTCACTGTTGTAGTTACTGTGGTTGTGCCAGGAATAGATGCATTCATAGCCGTCACGGGCAGTTGCTAGAAACAAACAATATATGATTTATTAGAACTATGAATCTTTTCCACAAATTACATTATACTGAGATTTTTTTTTCCTTCTGTCTTTTCCGATCCCATTTCTAATTGAATGTTCTTAAATTCTATCCATACATGAGGACTGTTATTCGAAAACCATCAAACGTAATCCAGCAAATATTAAAAGAGTAAGAGCACGAGAAAAGTGCAAATTCATACATATAATAGAGTCCCGAGTATCCGCCTAGTTTTCTTTTATCGTGATTAAATGATGAAGGCAAGACGTTACATTGGCAACATTGCCAAGGCATTGGAAGCGGGTGTCTGCTACGATACGCAAAACACAAGTTGTGACAGGGAAAGAGCAACGTTTTGCTCCTTATTCATTGTTTCTCTCTCTTCTTTTCAAGTTTTACGTCCCACGGTTATGTCGGTTAGGCTAACGGAGACGGTAATGATGAGAGATGAGTCAAACGGTGGAATGAAGAAAGTGGGAGGGAACGGGAGAACCCCGAGAAAACCCCACGAGCACGGTGTTTGTCCACCACAAAGTCCACACGGCGCGAGATCAGTGTGTAACGGGCCTCAATACAGTACTCTTGCCGCTGTTTCTGATTATAACTGAATTCATAGAACTCCGGTCTGCCCTTCCTCCACACGAGGCCGGATACTCGGGAGTCTACTGTATTTATGATTATTCAGAGAGACTTGATCATCAAATGATCATAATTATTCATCATTGAAGACTTATAGCTTACACTGCCAAACAGAATAGTTTGAAGAGTAAGTACATAATGTATACCTCGACAGGATCCATATACTCTGTTTAAGAACGTACATGGGTTTAAGAAGTACATAAATTGCTTTACCCCTAAATAATTAACAGATACAACGAATTGTTCATTATATCTGAGCGTTGGCAGGGGAATTCTGTTTATGTAATAGCATTCTCTTTTTAATGTTTGTTATCTTCCCGTGTATACCTGTAACATTCAATTTCCTACTATGGTAGTAAAATTACAAATCGATCTTGCATACTTCAGGATGTTTATTTCGATGTTAGAAATAATCAAATAGGAATATCACGATTTCTGTTAAGTATCAAAAAATTTCTTAACCTTATGTTAAACTGGCGATTTCTTTGACATTATACAGGGTGTTTCAAAACACCGACAACGTTTGAGAGGTGATTACTGACATCACGATAAGACAAAAGTATAGACCAACCTGGGTGCACAAATGCTTCCTTTCGGAGTTACAGGCTGCCGAAAAATAGATCCAAAAACTATGGGATCTACCGTAGTCGGGTCAAGTCTTTATTTAGGAACTAATATGTGCTCTATCCAAATAACCAAGTTTGAGAACCCTGCGGTACTTCAATAATTTTTACAGAAGTAGTTGGTGAACACTTCAAATTAAATGCCCATAGCCAAACTTCTTCTATAAAAATTGGCGTGAGTACCTTAGGATTCTGAAAGACGTATTTTTGGATAACGCACATATTAGTTCCTAAATGAAGTCTTGACCCGACTACGGTAGGTCCCATAGTTTTGGAGCAAGGGACCTTTAAAATTCGTGTTTTTCATGTTTTCGGCAGCCTATAACTGCGAAATGCCAGATTTCTGCACCCAGATTGGTCTATACTTTTTGTCTATCTTGGTTTCAGCAAACACCTCCCTGCAATCCTTTTTTATCTTTTTCCTTGAATTCCAGGTGCCACATCAAGCATTATCCCTGACCTGCGGCATTTAATAAGATAAAGATCCCCTAATGAAGAATGTTTGTAAGCGTTAAATAATGGCTTGGTAACTAACAGAGGACAAGCGAGTATGTAAACGAACCAACAAATTGCCATTTGAATTACTGAACAAATTTTGTAAGACATCTTATTTAAGTAAATATATGCGAAAGGAATACAATTTAATTTCACTTCCTTCAACTTCTTTTTCAACTTATAATGACGTCAAAAACTTTCTATTGTCACTAGGTCAATCCATGCTTATTTTTATATATTTTGGGCAAATTAAACTCCTTTGGGAAAGCTGCTTAAAATTTCAAGAGCAAATCATTAGCAGCTGTTGTCTATAAAATAGAAGTACCTTGTCGTGACTATCTTCAATCTTATCTCTGATAGTACATGCACGTCCATTTGACATTTGCCAGCAATTTTGTTAACTTACAAACGCAACAACAAAATATTCACATTTTTCCAAGCTGATATGGGAAAATCCCATAACAGATCCTTTCTGAAAATTCTTTGCCGTTTTACTGTCTGGAAAAAGATCGAAAAAGAAAACCATCATCTGTACACGAAATGTATCTATCTCTGCATAATTTCAGCACCTGTAGTTTCTTTCAACATTTTATAATTTTGCAGGTTTACAGCGGTTTCATTGCTACTTGGAACAGGACGAGTTTTCCTGAAGATTTGTACAAAATGAATTTTTGTTTCGCAGAGGATAAGCAAACGAGAATGAAATCAGCACCGTTCGTTTAAAAGGTACTCATGAATACATTTTTCAATACTAGCTACGTGCTGCCTCTAAAATCAAGGGCTAAATATATTACAGATTACATTCAGTAACGAATTTTCCTCGAAAATTGATTTCTTTTATACACTATATGGTTGAGGACACTCCCATATAAATCATGGGAAAGTAATACTAAGAATGCCAAATTGCAGCCTTGCTTGACCGATAGAATATTTTGATAAGGGTATGGGTATTTATTCTATTCTTTTCCTTTAGAATGAAAATTCTATTGGTAAACTGACAGTTCTCTATAATAAGTAGCTTGATACATACCTGTCCTGTTGGAGCAGTGACATTCAATGGTGGTACCCTCATTACAGGTCTTGCCATGGAGGACTGATTGACCATTGTTGGAAGCCCTGTTGATGCGATACGATTCACCGTTGTAACGCTTGTTGTTACAATATTACTCACTGGTCTAGAAATCACGGTCAGACGTTGTCCGCTCGAAGTTAACACTGAGAACAGGAAGAAAGGAATGTTGTAATAAAAAGCAAAATGCTAACTTGCATATCTAAAACATTGTATTTTCAAACAAAAAATTTTATGTCAGGAAGTTGTTTCTTACGTTTATTTCTATATATATACACACACAGCTCTTTGTGAAAATTGCAATAAGGAAAAAAAAAAAAAAATCAGTGCTGATATACGGGAATTATTAGTTTCAGAACTACAACGTCTAACCCTGACAAATTGGTACTGTGTGAAGAGTCCGATGGTACAAGTGGATCTGTATGTCGCAGCATCGAATGAAATACGTGTTCGAAATGTTCCTGAGGAATCACTATCATGCTGATTGTATGGTAGTCCTCAAGATGATATCATTGTCTGCTCGGGACTATGACGAGCAACTATTTTCCATATCCCGACTACCGACGTTATCAGCCGATTGTGCAGTACCTGCAGTTTCTCAGAAAATACTTGTACATGTTGTCCTGCTCAAATATGGCGTACAGAATTGTCTGAAAAATATTACTTCCGTCGCTACAACTTTCCTAATGTAATAGCCACTAGTTTATTTGCCGAAATCAACAGTTGAGATCGTGTCTTATACCAAATATACATCATCCACACCATATCAGCTGCTAACGTATAGGACGTAAACTACAGCGAGATTGATCTGTATTTTAACGACTGTCTGCTATTTCGCATGATGGTGACAGTACTCATGTGCCTATGGTAAGCTTGGGGTGTTAGTTCTGGGTCAATGGAAGTCAATGCGCAAGCTCCACTGCGAACGACACTTCATAGTCCGCCACGGCCGTGTAGATAAGACGTCTATTACCCCATAGTGACAGTGGGCAGTTCACTGTCCAATCGTCGCCCCGTACGGCTGTCCACTGTCCATTCCTTCCACACGAACATCACTGTCATGGCGGCATGCCATGCACGAACACCCATTTTGTCGTACCATGGCTATCTTACAGGCTATATAGGCTCGCATGATTGCAGTCCCCTGATTATATTGTACAAGCTGACGTCGACAAGGGATAGTGATATTTGTCCGCAACTTTCCCATTTGCTTTCCTACGTTCCACTGCCTGAGTGCTACGTGAACCATTCTCGTGTGGTTCACCGAAGCGACGGCGTTAGATAAATCGCCACCTCATTTAAACAGTGATCATATATACACGAGGGAACCTTTATTAAGTTAGATTACAAAAAACTGGTAAGTAGTTGTATTTTTCAACAAGATGGCATTTCAGAGAACTGAAGTGGCGAAAACCATTTACGACTGTGTGTTGTACATCGGGTGTTGAAGCAACTGCCATCCGAATTCCTGAAGACATTACTGGATTGTTCAGGCTAGATGAGACTGGAATTGCCGTGATAGAATAACACTTTCGATTCAGCAACGTCGGACGTTTTCGATTCAGCAATGTCGGACGTTCTCGGTGAAAGGTAGCTCGCAAGTTATAAAAAAATATCACGATGCAGCAGTCATCCTCCAATCGCTTCTTGAAATGGTCCCGCTGCATGCTCTCTAGATCCCGAAACGCACTAAGCATACGCAACCTTACTTTTTCGCTGATGATGAAGGCTGGTTTCCAATGCTGATGCACGCTTTGTTTCAAGCTGGTAATGATGTAATTATATTTTATCTCTTGTAATGGACCTATTCCTTCCTTGACGTACCGACAAGAGATTCTCAAAAGTAGGTTCATTTCGGAATATCCGAGAGGAATTAATGAATATGGTCCGAAGCTGACAGGCAAGCAAGTGATAGTATCGGTATTGATCACGACAGGGAGGGTGGAACACTCCTAATATGTTATACAGTGCGCTCAAATACCTTCTGTGCTTACATAAACAGCACATCTAAAAGTCACAAAAGCGGCCATTCAGGGAGGTAAGCGGTCATACACAGCTGAATGTCTGCTTGAGCAATGATATCCGACACTCGCTCTAGATCTTCGCATATCAATGGTTGTCACACACCGTCCTATCATATCTGACACGGTTTAGGCCAGCCTTAGCACGCCCGGGTAGAAAGCACATACAGAGTATATCATACAGGTATTTCTCTCTCTCTTTCTCTCTCTGGATTTTTTTTTTTTAGAAGTATACACGTTATGTACCGAACGTAAGGGGGATGGTGATGATGTAAATGAAATGGTGCAATAAGGGAAATGGGAGGAAACAAGAGAACACTGAGAAAACCCACGCACATATTTGTCCACCACAACGTTCATTTGGAGATAGCTGAGATCGAACCAGAGACCGTAAGTACCACAAGTGAACTACTAACTTTGTAATCCGATCACCTCATACGCTTACCTGTTGCCGTGCCAACTTGAGGAACCCCTGAAGCTTGGGTTAAAGTCTGTGTTTGATGTATGGGTTGTACGACCTGTGGTGATGAAGTAAGCAGAATATGTTGACCAGTTGAAGTTTGGACTAGTTGAGCAAAACCCGCTGGAACTGAAATTCTCTGAATTCCATCCTGCTTCACCTGCATGGAGACAGGAGCTGCAGGAGCGCCTGCAACTGCTGTTGTCCCTAATGTTGCCACTGAAAATCAAACAATTAGGCGTGAATGCAATGCAATCAACACAGTAGTCCAATACAAATATATTCTATGTATTTGGCAGCAAGCGTCCAATATACCACGTGTGCTTGTTAAATGCTTTCGGAAGTAAAGCACTAACATATACAAATGTCATGTTAAGAGCATGCGTACACCTAGCAGCATGCGAACTACCAGCAAGGAGGTTCAAGAAGCTACAGTATGTAGTATGAGTTTCACTGGATTTTTTTTTTTTCATTCTGGTAACAAATGAAGCTCCAAAAGTTTAAAATTATTTCTGCATGTGATACATTGTAAAAATTGATGCGGAGACCTAAGGCGGTAATTACATACAGTATTAACTAATTACTCTGTTCCAAATTTCGTTAATGCGAAGTAGTAATAAATAATACAAAATTCGAGCTTTTACGCAATTCAGCAAATGTTGAATATGCATGGCATGAAGCTGATAGTTTCGGTATAGCTATGCAATACCCTTATACTTAACAAAGGAGACGAATCCAAGTTATGGTATTTTCCTGCAATTTTTAGTGTGCCAATAGTTTAATATAAATTTGAAGTAATACATATTCATCACGATGTATTTTTAACCAAAGTTTAATTTAATGCAATTGCAATCTAAGGTAGCTTATTAGTTTTATAATGCCGGATACAAATACTGCACGCTAAATAACTTCTTTACTATTCTTTGAGTTGACTACGATTACGAAATCGAAATACAGTCACCAAAATCAACATTTGCATCTAACTTGTTGTATTGTCCTGAACGGCTCTTCTCCTGAATGTTGTATTATTGCCTTTACTACTATATAGTTATTTCTCAAAACGTAACTTTGTTTCATTCGGTATGAGGAAATGCGAAATTTTTATCATACAATAAAGGCCATCCGCTCATAGCTAATAGGTTTCTCAGAGATGAAGAAAGGTATGTGCGAGTATAACTCCTGTTTATATTCTAATTATTGGTAGTCTGTACTAAGAAGGTATAAAGCAACTACCAAATACCTCAGAACAACCTACTAGACATCTAAAAACAGATTCACAGAACAACTGATCATTACACAAACATCCCAGAGGTATACAGCATCGTGTGCACTACCTTCCTACACTGAAAAGAAATAAAGACAAAAATAAAAGAAAACACGTAACTAATACGTTATCTAAGCGTACAAGTCCAAGTAAACTCATTCATTCTACCCACATAATTACAATGGAAGTAGTTAGTGATTTCTATACCAACTGGGATCCGGCTCACTTACCCTTGACACCTCCCTGGTGCTGTACTAGTTGAACGGAATAACCCTGCAGCTGGCTTCCACCAGCTACTCGAAATGTCACACCTGCAAAGAGCTTGGCGTCTAAATGGTCTTTTTATATTAGTCACAAAACTAACAAACTACTCAAGGCATATTCACACAAATATCGGGGAAGGAAAAACGGGCATTGGATAGCAAAATAATTAGTTGTTCAAGCACTTCATTTTATGGACAAAATTATCTGTTACGCTGAAGAGATGTAAATACTATCGTTATTAACTCAGCAAAAACATCAAATTACAAATTTTAATTTTATCTAAAAGGGTAATAGTAAATCCAAATGACAATTAGTTCTTTGGTTTATGTTCATTAAATATCCAAGTTTCTTGACGCAAGGAATACATCAGAGAATTACTAAACTTATTAGACTATCTATCTACATTTAGTTCTATGAAATATAGTCAGGTTCAGTAGGCTAATATATTCTGTTTTCACATGAAATCGAATTGGGAACCACATGCTAGGAAAGCATTTAAACTCATACAAAAACGTCTACTATTTTAAATACAACGTAATAAATGCATTTTTCGATCGTGTTCATTTTGTTTTCTAAATCCTTTGTGCCAGTACCACAAGGGCAAACGTTGTCAGATGCTTAGGATTAGTAACACACGCATTATTACTGATGTAACAAGGACTTGTGAAATTAATACCATTGTAAAAACATTTGTAAAATCTCTTGGACTTTCACGGTTGTGTAATACACATGTTAACACAAATGTCATTCATTTATGTGGAAATGGAAATTCCAATGAGCTTTACACCCACACAGGAAGGAAGAGAAACAATCCTCTGTTGTATGTATCTGAAAACATTCTTGACGCTAAGTATTCTCAAACGTACCAAATAATGTTTCCTAATGTTAGTTTTCACGTCAACAACCTACAATTTCGCATTCCCTACAAATGACCTTCATAAAAGTAAGGAAAATAATACACATACAAGCACATATTATTCCAAAATATCGAACAAATCTCCAATATTAAGAACAAAATATTAATACAATACTATAAATACGAAGGAGAGTTTGAAAATAAGTTTCTCCAGGCGACTGTGGATAGAGGTGGGGTTTCCACATAAGTACCACACCACATACGCAAGAAACGTCGAACAGCTTCTGTGACTTCAGCATTGCTTCCAAAACATCTGCCGCCGAGAATCTTCTTCAAAGCCGGAAACAGATGGAAGTCACTTGGTGCGAGATCAGGACTGTATGGCCGATGGCAAGGCATTCCCATGCAAGAGTTGCAATATGATTTTGCGTTGCTGTCGCTGAGTGTGGTCTCGCATTTTCATCAAACAGAACAGCAGATGTGAGAAGGCCAAGCCGCTTGTTCCGAATCGCCTTCTTCAATTTTGGCAGGGAGTGGCAGTACTGCGCACTTCCTCCTTTGACCACAGCGTTAAGACGCGACTTCTCACCATAGCTACCACGCTCAGACTCAGAAGACTCGTCTCCGCTTTGCGCAGGCACCATCTGCAGGATCGCGGGCAAACAATACCCACTTGCGTCTGTGTGTGTTACGCGTGCAACTGCTGTTGTTTCCCCAATTGCTGTTCCCTTTCCTGGGGAAGGGAAACTTATTTTCGGATTCCCCCTCATACAACACTGAATACCTTAACAGGAAGTTAGTTTCCAAGTCACGCATCTACAGGAAGTTATAATAGACTATCTAATATCAATATTTAATTAGTTAAAATCACACTTATGAACACAAAATGATAAAACACTTAATTCATGTTTTATCTACTTAACCTACTCCACAGTGGCATACAACTTTAATGTTAGCAGTCAATATTCACACAGCACCCTCATCGGTTTTCAAAAACAATTCACTTAAATGTACATTCAATTAATAGTACGATTACATGAAAGCCCTCACCCTGTGTTGCTCCCTGAGGTGTCAGTGTCCGGATCATTGGCTGAGGTCCTAGTCGAGGCAACATATTGACAACTCCCGTGGCCCCTGGAACTCCAGGTCGAACTGCCGCAGCTGGTGGAGCGGTTGTGTTAGGATTTGGATGTGCTGGCACTCGTACGTGAAGTTTGATTTTCCCAGCAGGACATCGAGGTGGGGGGTCTGGAGCGGAATCAATTTCTTCAATTAATCGGCGAGGAGGCTGGAATTTTCGAATCCGATGCGCAGCGAAGGCAGTTAGGCACAATTCGAGATCGACTAACAGCAAATTCAGATAGAATAAATCGACATGCTGTAAAAAAAAATAAACAAACGATTTATCATCAACGGAAGTTGATTTGGATTTAACATGATACCTAATCTCTCACAGATGATTCTTTGGTGTAAATGTATAGTAGAATACATGAGAAAAACCACGTCATTCTTTGCGACGACAAGGACGGGACAAATATTCGAGGTACAAGCTAGACTGACTTATTAATTAGGAGTAAAGGATACTTACAGGATAACTGAGTACAAAAACATATACACAGAAGACTAACAAAAGGTACTTAGCTTTCAAAACTAAACGTCTCTTTATATAAAAGTATAGAGACGAACGATTAATAATAAGAATGATAAATATGTGACTGAAGTCACCCATATTCGAAGTCTATTCAACTTTCACTATGGCCGCCTAGACTCTAGATACGAAATGGAATGGGACTATACAAATCCTCTTTGATAGATCTGCATTTTCATTATAGTTTTCACAAAACAGACACAATGAATGAATTTACTATTTCACCATGTGAAATTCAAACTGCATATAAGTAGACACATACGTACGCAAAGTAGGAATCTGATCATGCTCTGTTGTAATGCGTCACCCAAACAAGCCACTGTAAGACTTTGCTGGTTGGTAATTATTACATTTAATATTCCTTCCCTTGCCAGAGGAGTAGTTTTAGAACTACTAGCACCTCGTAAAACAGGAAAGGTACATCTGATTCACGAAATATTTACAAATATGTTACACTAGGATTTCTGAAGTATGCAAAATACCGTACAGTAAATCAGCAGATACTTTTTGACATACAAATTCAAGGATATTTCACTTACCGAGAAGGAAATATATATTTTCCATTTCTGAACTTCTGCAAATCAAAAATCCCACTGAATTTTAGATAAGGTAAAATCACTCATCCATCCGCCAGTATTTTTTGGGGGGGGAGGGGGGAAGGAGAAGGGTTGAAACATTCATTCTTTACATTTCTTAAAAAAAATAATAATAATAAAAGTTGTATTGCAGTGATTTTACTAAATATGTAAAATGAGTTCTCATACATTACTGAAGGATAAGCACAATGACGGCTTGGTTTTATAGGTAACAATTACTATGAACATATACATTTCATCACTTACCACGGCTTGTAAATGTTAGGTTTGATGGTTATCAACAATCTAGATTCAACAGGAAGCAAGCAAAAATTATGGTGTAGAAACAAGAATACTACAAATCTCGGTTGCAATTATTCGCATCGTGGGTGAAGCGGATGGGGATGAAATTCGTAACGAGTTGAAAGCTGGTTGTGAAAATCGTTTAAGATGCGAAATACATAATGCATTTAAACTACATCTGATATTGCTGTTTAAAAAGTTCATTAGACAGACTGTACTAAAGGTACGAAACTTTTAATGTAAGTATTCGTTACTAATATGTAGCAAGAGAAGGTGATAGCTGCAGTAATACATAAAAATAGCGCATTACTGTTCACATCATGGCTCCTTTTCCCGAACCAATTTTCAACTTGTTACGAATTCAACGCCCCCCTCCCCAACCACACACACGCTTGTAGCCGAGATTTGTAGTATTTTTGTTTTCTCCCTACGGCATAATTTTTGCTTGCTTTCCGTTCAATTATTACGTGAACTAATGCATCTATTGTAACACTGGCAACGTTGCCTTTTCAATTACCATTACGGCGACTGGTCCGATTCCACATTTTAATTTAAAAACGTGTCATTTCCAGCAACTACCATTTTTTTTTTAAATCTTGACTCAAAACAAAGTTGGCCTATGGCAAGGGACTTTGTTACACCCTATGTATGTTGTTTGTGTGTTTCACTTCTTTCTACTAAAAGTTAAAGTTGGTTAATCTCGAAGATTTTACCTGGATTACTAATGAAAATCTGCCCCCACCTCCAGTATAAGGCCTATATTCACGTAAAACATAATCTGCTTAGTGTTCATCTACGATGAGAGGACAAACGGATGTTACTTCATTTTTACATAGATGTGTTGATTCCCGTCAATTCTTTTTAATCACAAACTTAAAGTACATAGGAATTGATTAAAACCAAGCTATCGTTTATAAACATTACAATTTACGGAATTCAAACATAATTTGCAACCGCATACATTATAAAGACTATTATAGATAGTTAATGACAAATGCCTACCTTGAAAGGGTCGTAGTCCAATACACTCCATACCAGCGAAGCTGTGTGGTAATTAATTCCCTCCATCTGGAAGGGAGAAACTGTAGGTCGGACTTCGAACAAATTCGGATGGTTGCACACCTTCCGCAACTGCATTAGCACATTGATGACACTAAGAAGATTACCAGACGCTAACGTTTCTTTCGTCCTGAACAAAACAAGAAAAATTTTATTATAAACGTGATGGATAATTTGCACATTTAATGTTTTGTTTTGGTATTGTATACAGTGATATCTTACGAAAAATGGTGTTGTAATGCTGTACCCAAGCAAACTATGGAAAGACTGCTGGTGGTAATTATTACCTTTTATCTTCTTTCCCTTGTCGGAGGAGTAGCTATACACCACCAACTCCTCCAAAGATAGGAAAGGTATATTTGCTTAACAACATACTAAACTCAATTGAAAGATGTCTAAAGAAAACGGAGAATGTCGTTAATCTTGCAATTTTAAGATGTCATCGCCGTCTAACAACTTACTTTATGAAAGAAACTTCATCGAGAGATTCAATCAAGTATCAAA
This sequence comes from Thermobia domestica, assembly GCF_964235325.1. Taxonomy (NCBI): domain Eukaryota; kingdom Metazoa; phylum Arthropoda; class Insecta; order Zygentoma; family Lepismatidae; genus Thermobia; species Thermobia domestica. The sequence goes on along the minus strand of NW_027656109.1, from coordinate 103,718 downwards.
AAATTCAAGAAGAGGAACTCGAATTTTTCTTATCAGTGTTAAATTTAGTATCAATAAGTGCGAGAAAAAAAAATCAACTTACTTTGCTCTCGACATGAAGTCATCGTACAAATACCGCTGGCGCTTTGACAGTCTACACATGACAATATGTTCGAATTTCTTAGGCAACTGCTTTTCTACTTCAGTCTTCAGTCTGCGTAAAAGAAATGGACGTAACACCTGAAAAAGGATGGCAATCCACATTATAAAATAAACACGGTGTTCCAGTGACAGGTGTTTTCTACTTCATTTGGTTGCTGGATGCGTATCGTCATATGAGCACCAGACAAGCGTAACTCCATTTTTGTAGATTTACAGGAGGGATTTTTTTAAACAAATGTTTTAATAAGATGGTAAACACATTATTGAATAGCAAACAAGGCATGACAAAGTCAGGTTCAATGACACAAAGTGGCTTTCAGAACTCTAAATTTTTGGAGTTACGTTTCTTTTGTTCTCATACGACGATATTACGCCCGTCTTCTATCCTAAAAGACAAGTGTTCAGCTCTTGTGCAAGCCATGGAAAATAAACACTTTCCCAGACAGAATTTTAAGAAGCTAACATTTGTCTATGAGACATTTAGCACCATCAACTCAAAAAGAGAAAATGGCGTGCTCGTCTCAATAATAATTATCCGACTAAATTAACTTACATTTTAATCAACTCCATATTCGTTATAATAGCCAAAAAAATAGTATCTCTTTCTACATATTTCGAGTAACAATCAGATTATCCTTCATCAATAGAACAAGGTCTTGATTCAATCATGCATCGACATTCCTATTCGAAACGTAAGGTACTAATTATTTGAATGTTGTAAGCAACATAAAGGTGAATAAAGCTAATTTAAATAACTATTTCTTACGTTCTAGTAGTGATTTCTTAGAAGCTTCATCAAAAATAAAGATGTAGAAAAAAAAAGTCAGGTCTGGCGCCATATTGGGAAAAAATTTGATAGAGGAAGATTAAACTCATCGGAGTTGGTCAGTTCGGTAAAGAAATATATATATATATATATATATATATATATATATATATATATATATATATATATATATATATAATAGTGTAAATGAATAAACAAAAATACAAAATACAAAATGGAAGATCTGTATTATGACCTGTATTATAAAATTGACTATGTTTGTGACTTCATACTCCTTGAACTACCCGACCGATCTCGATCAAATTTTCAACATAGATGATGTTCGGACCTGGATAGTTTTTATTATATCACTTTGACAATGTAACTTAGGGGAGGGATTTATATGTATGATCGTAAATAACCAATATCAGTGTCGAATTCATAGTTTTCGGAGTCGATGAGAACAGTGACACTTCTGATACCGTGCCCTGCAACATGGGGGAGGGGGATATATAAAATCATCGAAAATGACCGATATTAGTGCCGAATCCACAGTTTTTTGGGTCGCTGTGATGAACAGTGACACTTCCGATGCCGTTCAAATCCAAATTCAGCCACATAGCATGAGGGAGACGAAGGGGAAGAAATATAAAAATGACCAAAAAGGCCGATATTAGAGTGTGTTATAGTAATAGTAAAAAGGGACTAATTTAACCCAGCGAAGAGGGTAATTGATGCTAGTAGTAAATATGTATAGATTAAAACTACGGTGGACCAGACAATATACAATATTACCACTGAGGAAGCCAACAGTTTTAAAATCTACAAATTCCACTCCTCTTTATACTATATGTTGCTACCTTCCGACCTCAGAATTTAAAGTTCTTACGATTAATACACGAAATTTCCAAAATTTGTTGTGGTATATGAGGTCTCATTGCTTCTCTCTTCTACATCCTTTATTACAGTTTTAGTGAGATTTGAACTTTCTTCACATATTAAGTTTTTTCCTTTCTTTTACAGAAACACAAAGTTCAAAATTATAGTGCCATAGGGGGATATCATTGTACTTACACTGATACAATATCACTATGTAACACGCTCTTTTCCAGGAATGAGAAAATCTCGAAAATAAATCAAAATTCCTGAATTGGGTTACCACTTCGTTAAAGATTCTTAAAATCCAATAAAACAGAGTGATGAGTATTTCTAAATATTATACACTATGATAATTTACAAATTTTGAATAGGTAATAAAGAAAGAAAGAAAAAAAAAAGCTAAGTTCTGTAATACTGCTTTGTTCCAACGAAATAACGCACAACTGACTCGGTTCTAGAAAATGACATTTAGGTTCTTGCTTAAGCAGTAAACCAGCAGTAAGATTCCGTATTATTACAACCTCTATATGTATCACTGTTCACATTGCTATTTAACAAATTAGTTTATTCGAAATCATAAGCTCAAGTTAGGATAACAATTTTATTATTTTAGGTCGGTTTATCATTACAAAACGGAGACAAGTTTGAAAAAAAAAAAAAAAAAAAACATCCAGTTTGATTAATAACTTAAGACAATTGTATCTCATAACAGTTTCATAAAGTTGCATATCGATACTTCAATTGATATATTTGATAATCACAAGACAGTTTCAGCGAATCGGTACATTAGTTACAATATATCAGACAAGGATTGATCTTGAGTAGCCAACTACGGAACTTTACAATAATTGCTCTCCGACTAAATTCGTATCATGACTGGTTTTACAGACAAGAAAAGGAAAAAAAAAAAAATCTACCAAATATTGATCCATCCCCTTTTTAATTATCTATGAAAAAAACTGAACGTTCCATTTCTGAAGACATAATTATCTAACTGTCACTCACATTCTACAATGTCCTCCAATCTGTGTTGCTACTGTATAACTCCAACTGAGTTCTAAAACTGTAGCATATATCAGATATGGCTTAAGCATTTAGCCCGCCCTCGGACAACACATTAAATATTTTATTTATGCACTACAAAGAAAAGAAAGGAAAAAAAGGGAAAAAAAATAATGGACAGCGAATTATGTACATATGGTATGATTGATGATAAGAAACGTAAGTACGTGACAGGATATTCTCAATACTAATATGGAACGTTATTGTTTTATTTATTTACTTTTTCTTTTTACAACATGCAAGAAAATTCATACTAATGTGGTGGATCAATTCATTAGTTTGTCAGTCATATAAATCTAAGAGCCACAAGGTGAAATCAACCTTCATAAAATATTCCGGAGCTAAGCTAATCATACCGTGAGTTTACAGTAACTAAGAACATGTACCGAATACGCAATAAGGGTAAATTCGCTTATATTTAAATGCATTCCGACTTAAGATTCATTCTATCATGCAAAATTTTGAATTGACTGTAAAGATTAATAGTAACGTGGAGACATTTATGGCAGATAAGTGAGATGCGTAACGCAAAGGAAATTTAGCTATCCATAGTACTTATATTGATCATTTCTCGCAAGATTACTTCCAAGAGTTATTAGTTTTTATAAAAATTTCCAAACAACTGTTGAATTCCACAATACACTCCTACGTCACCGACGCCATCTTGGAAGACGAACTTTTATCTCCATGTCAATGTGATTGTTCAAAATAAGAAAAATCAGGTTACCTGGAAGCCAGGTACAACTACTTACAGTCTTAAGGAGCCCGATAACAGCCCACTTTCCCTTCTCCAAAAGCCGGGAATCTCGGCCGTCACCCGTCTTCTCAAACTGAGGTTATATGTTTGCTTCCATCATGGCGATTTGCAAACATTAATGACCAGCGGGGGTGGATCAGAAAAGGTTAAATAAAAATTTTGTGAGAACTCGGCAACCGAAAGAGACTATTAAGGTTATTCCCAGATCACTTTTTGTATATAGGTTAATGGCACAAATCCAATAATTTCGTAATATACTAAATTTTCGACATCGAGTTCTCTCACCCACTTTTCCTGCTGGTGTGTTACTTTCTTCTTCTTCTTCTTCTTCTATACCTAACTACTCGTGCATTGCCTATTTTATGTATAATTAATTCACACTATAGTTAATTGCATTAATTTAGAAAAATCAGTATATCAACAACTATCATTAGAATTATGTTTGCTTTCTTCCAATTTAGTGATTTTACTGTTTATAAATATAATCCTAATACTTCTAACTAGCAGCGTTCACCCCGCTTCGCTGCGGTCACCCCGGAACGCAATAAACTTTGTTACTTAGATAATTTTTACTTTTTCGCTTTCAAGTGATATGATAAAAACCATAGAAGATTGCACTAATGTTAACATTATATCGCCTGTCATTTATGTTAACCCGCCCCGCTTCGCTGCGGTCACCCCAACCCGCCCCGCTTCGCTGCGGTCATCCCGGAACGCAATAAACTTTGTTACTTAGATAATTTTTACTTTTTCGCTTTCAAGTGATTTATAGCGCCTGTCAGTTATGTTAACCCGCCGAGTCACAGGGTCATGCGGGTTGCATATAAATACGTTTATTTTTATACCTATGATGAACTAATAACAAAGGATTTGTACGTATGGACACCTGAATGTTCAATTATCTCAAGACACTGGTAATTCAAAATTAAAGTGATATGATAAAAACCATCTAGGGTCCACATCCTAACAACCCCCCAAAAATGAAAGAAATCGGTTCAGCCGTATTAGCGTGATGAGCGGACAAAGGATTTTTTTTACGTATGGACACCTGATTGGTCAATTATCTCAAGACACTGGTAATTGAAAATTAAAGTGATATGATAAAAACCATCTAGGGTCCAAATCCTAACAACCCCCCAAAAATGAAAGAAATCGGTTCAGCCGTATTAGCGTGATGAGCGGACAAAGGATTTTGTGCGTTCTCTTTTATATATATAGAAGATATTATTAATCAATTGAGTTTGGTAGTACCCAGCAGAAAACTTCACTAAAGCTTCACTGAATTGTCATTATTATTAGGCCTAACGCTAGGCTTAATGCTCTATTGATGCTTACTTATAAAAATACAAGAATTTTGGATTGAAAATCTTGGTGAGTAACAATACTACAATTTTCAAATTAATAAAGTGTGTAATACAAATCCCCCTTTTTCTATTCAACCATTTAATATGATTTTGAAGTGTACTGGTAATGTTTCATTATTATTATCGTAATTATATTTGTATTACCGTAATGTAGTTCTTCGTCAGCACAATGCACATTGTGACACCGGTTAATTTATTTATACATAATTATATTCCGCCTAACAATATAGGTTTTACAAGTCAAACGTGTGCTCAGATATAGAATAATAGCCTATATCTATATAATTACGAAATATCAGAGAAAGCAAAGGTTTGCCAAGGTGTGCCAAACCGACCTAACAACAACTAACCTATGTAATTAACACAAACACACGAACATAACAATAATAAAATAAAATGGCACAAATGCACAATACGGGAGCCATCAAACATGTAACGAGTTTCAATATATGCATACCGGTATTAATATAATGTAATCGCTACCGGCAAACCGGTACGTTACATTTTTCCCAGTGGCCTGTAAAAAAAAAAAAATTCAGCAAAAAAATTTTTTTTATATATATAACTATTTAAAATCTTTTAACAGCTCCTCCCGTTTTTCATTAGAACAATTGAAAGGTTTCACATTTTGTAAATTTTGTGTAGGTACTTCTCTCCCCTTTAAATCTTTTAACGAAACAGAGTTATGATGCACTTTTGTAGCAACATAAGGCCCGGTATAAACAGGCATGTACTTGTGAGTAATTCTTTTGAACGCATCAGATAGAAAATGTGTTCGAACCATTACTAAATTTCCTTCTTTAATTTCTACCACGTTATTTTGTAATTTTCTTTTTCTTTTCGAAAACAATCTTGGTTCAACCTGAATATGACGTCTTGAATTCTCCATATTCTGCAATTCCGGAGGCCAAGGAAATTTTTCCCTAAATCTGTCAACAGCCGAAAAAGAAATAAATAATTCAGCAGGCGTACAATCAATGGCACTATTATATGAATAATTAAGTAAGTCTTGTGCAGTCTTCAACACCGTTTTCCATTTTGAATGATTATTGCTGCACAACAATCTTACTATTCGGTTCAATTCTCGATGCGAACATTGGGTTGTATGGAGAAATCAAGATATGACGTATTTGATGTTCTGCGAAACAGGAACGGAGTTGTTCATAAACGTAGAAGTACTATTATTATTCATCGACTCGGCAGTAACAGAAGGATACGGCGGGTGTAATGCTGAAGTAACCGAAGTTACCACCGGCATGTTAGGAGAGAAAGGAGAACTAAATATAGGAACCGGAGGACATTGGCCATATGATGGTTTCAAATTATACATTCCAGATACAGCATAAGGGACTGGTCCATTTCCATACACTAAAGGGTAAGGTTGGACTCCATTCATAGGTCTAAATTTGTTAACTCCATTCGTCCCCCAGCTTGATTTCACATTCCGATTCCTCCTCCAATTTTGACGTTGTCGTCCATTATTGTTTCTAAAATTTTGATTAGTTAAAGTTCGAAAATGGTTCTCGTTCTCTGAAGTTTCATTTTTCATCGGTTCTGTTTGAACAGCATTATCAATTCGAGTCGAGTTAGACTGCGAAATAAAAGTCTTCCTTATTTGTGGTTTCCTATTCTGAAATTTTACACCACTGAAATCTGGACAAGAATTGGGATTACATTCTAATTCCGCTATCCTTAGTATTAGATCCTGCACGGTAGTGACCGATCCTAACTTTAAAATTTTCGATTCTTCGCTTGGAAGACAATCTAATATTAGATCCTTTAATTCCTGATCAGAAGGCGATGTCACAATGGAGTTATACTTCTCTACAATATGCCGAACGAATCCCAACAAGGAAGAGTGTTTACTTTTGTCATACCGCAACGAATAGAGATGGCGCTTTTGTGCTCTCTCCATTCGCTCCGATATGTACTGTAATTTGAATAATCTGACAAAATCTTGAAATGTTTTGATTTGATTTACTACGCTTCTATACCAAATCTTAGCTGACTTTTCTAAACATCTTGCAATTATATATAGGCGGTCCCTATCGGTTAATACATACATATTCATTGTCTGCATCAAATCATCTAAAAAAATTTGTGCCACTCCCTGAGTTAGCTGTCCGTCAAACCGTGGAAAGTGATGTAATTCGCGCAGGTAAGATCCCGCACCCATTTTGTATGAGGGACTGTTTTCCCATTGTTTACTTGTCTTATCTAGATCTGAAGTTTCCATTTCTACATTATCATTTACAACTATGTCTGCCTTTTTACATTGCATGACGCACGGTTCGCGACACGACGTCCTCTTTCTACCGGTTTTATTCCTAAGCCGTTTATTTTTATTTTTATATTTATTTCTCTCTTCATCAGAGTCAGATGATGAAGATAGATTTATGTGTACGACGTTTTCTTCTCGGTTAATTCGCGTCCCATCTAACATGAATACCGGAGTCTCATTGTTTTCATTAGACATGTTATTCTCGGTTCTAACCGGCTTCGATGTTTTTCCAATTAAATTCTGGTCAATGGGGCTCGACTGATCTGAATTATTTTTATTTAGGTGATCATACACTAAAGTCTTTAAACTTTCAGTATTTCTTTAGCATAAATCGCGCCCATGTCGATATGCATCAACTATGTCCCTTTCTAATACTTTCACCGTGTTCGTTGTTCTCTCATTTAATTCATACAACTTCTGGGTTTCTTCAGCTTGTTGCTCTTTTACAAATTTTGTTTTCAGATTAGATAAGGCCACCAAAAAAAAATTTTTTTTTTAAATATAAGTTTCTAAACCCTCTTATTATCGCATACATATAATCCTTTACACTCTACAGTAACTATAGAACCACAAAACGTAACTTAATGAACCAGTAGAACCATAACAAGAACAAAACAAGCGAAAATCCACGTCTACAATTTCACATTGGGGGAGCTAATACAGGCGGTGAGATTCTAGCCTGTCTAATCCTATGAAGTGCTTCTAGCCACTTCCAGCAGTGGTTTTTAGTTATCATATGTCTTCGACCCTGGCTAGAGCAGTTTCCTATCAACCATATAAACACTTTCAATCTCTTTAAGTTGAAATCCCTACTCGTTATTCGGTTAGGTTTCTCTATCCCTTTTCTCTGGTTTCTAAATTCAATCATTCTTCTTTTATCACAAATACAGGAGAAAATCTCAAGATCATCATTTCTTATACGAAATTTTACAGTATCTATTCGACTAACATTCGCCACCTTATTATATAGATCTTTTTCATAATAAGCATACATTAAAGAGCTATACAAACTTTGGGGTTCTTTTAACAAATATTTATTAACACCTATCAACTTACATCTACTACTACAAACTAAATCTATCACTACTTCTACATCATTGTAATCAGCCTCATCCGTTAAATTATTATTATTAACAACATAGATATGAGACCTAAACTCAGGCGCTTCTAACGCAGCCATGTCATTTGTTTGTAAACTACTATTTGTTTCATCTAAGACGCCACAAAAATTTTTGACTACTTGGGTATCTGTGTGTCCAATACTATCAGTTAATTGTGACCCCATAGCTCTTATTTCTGTTCCGTTAGTAGCGAACTCAGTTACCACTTCATTCTTTAATTCGGTTTTCATAGAAGAAAATGATTCTTTCAGAAATACAATGTCATTACTCATCCTTGACATTTCTGATTTTAATTCACCTATATTAGTTGTCATTTCATTACTAATTTCCGTTCTGATAGATGACATTTCTGTTTTTAAGTCACTTATATTTGTCGCTATTTCTGCTCTAAATGAGGACATATCTAATCTCAACCCTGCAATAATCGTTGTTAACTTATCTAAAAGAGGACCACCCCCTATTTCGATTTCTGGGACATTTTTTTGGCTTTTCTTTTCTACCAGTAACAACAATGTCATCCTGACCTACAACAGCATTGATTTCAGCCTGTACATTCATTTCAGTATTTACTTCTCTATTTCCTTGCATTTTACATGTAACACAATACCATTTGTCCTCCGATTGTCTTAGAATCTCTAATTCAGCTGATGACATATTCAAACATTTTATATGGAACCACTGGTCACAGCTTTCACAACAAATAGCTACATTGTCTTTAGCACTACTGCTATCACAACAACTGTACTTTTCTGGTTCATGTCGTCTCACTGATACTTCACTCATTTTTTTTTTTTACATAGTAATTGGGTCACGCATCTCCAATATCTACCACAATTATCCCCACTGTAATTACAGAATCTCACACCAGTATTACATACTACAGCGAAGTTAATAATTATCCTTGGTTAAGGGTCGCCACTTTGTTACAAGTTCCTTGACGACTACTTCTACTAGCTCTCGCATATGCGTTGGAGGTGCACTTGCGTGGATGCAAAACAGTCCTGTATCAGTATATGCATGATTATACGCAGTGGCGTTATACATCCAATGATACCTATTAAGAACATTAGTGTATAATCGTGTGTACATTCCTTTGCCTGGTCCTCCAGCACTGAATGAGCCACCTCCACCCATCATCATATTTAGGGTACAAACTGCAATGAAATCTGGGTCCTGATGAGAGCAACCTTCGAGCCCAACAACCACATGAGCAAGTTCTGGAAGGCCAGATGGACCAGCGTATAAAGGAATATCACATTCCTCCTGTATTAGCCCTCCTGTATATTGAGCTACGGAGCGATCCACTTCTATATTTCTTACAGGACCAACTAGGCTTTTGTCCATCTCCCAGATAGGTTTTTCTTCCACGAAGTATCTTTGTACACTGTCGACTAATGCTTTGTGTTCTACACCAACACCAGCTACTACCATTGCCGGTAGCGATTACAACTACGGCGTTTCATAAGTGACTTTCAAACGAAAGTACTCTCGCTCTGAAAATTAATTTGTGTTTCAAAACAGTCTCCTTTTAGCTCGATACACTTTCGTATATCATTTTTCCAACATTTATGTGTCTTCTAAAAAAAATAAAGACTTCTCTAATGTGGCAAAATAGGAGTTTGTGTCAAGCACGATATTAGATGTGAATCGAATTCCACGAGCCAGGTCTTTGGATCTCTGAAAAGGATGAAGTTGAATTGAGAACATGGTAGACGATGCAGCAGTCCATAGTGTACTTCGACGGCCGGCAAATGTAAAGGTAAGGACTCAGCCACAGATTTATCAAACGCTTCTTTTATAAAAAGTGGGAATACAATACCCCGGTACATCAACTATTTATTGATTTTAGAAAGGCGTACGACTCGGTTAGGAGAGAAACATTATACAACGTTCTTGCAGAACTTGGAATACCGAGAAAGCTAATTAGATTAATTAAGATATGTTTAAATGAATCCCCAAGTAAAGTCCGGGTAGGAAAATTTTTGTCCACGAGCTTTCACGTCGAAAATGGCCTGAAAGAACGAGATGCGTTGTCGCCATTATTATTTAACTTCGTTTTGGAATACGCTATAAGGAAAATCAAAGATAGCAACCAGGGCTTATAGAGCAAGAGCCCAGACACATTTATTTAACCCAACGAGGCCAAAAGGTTTGAAAGTCGATTCTAATGGGAAAAAGTCTCAGGAATTCGAAAATGTAACTCTTACAACTGTAAACCAGTCACGATACGAGCTACAGGGTGTTTAAGAAGTAAAAGTGTTACAATTGTAAGATTTCACCTCATATAATTTAAAAAATAATAACTTCATTATCGTTCAAGATAGAAACTTCTTTCTTGCTTTATTTCCGAGAATATACTCCAGATCTCAATCTCAATAGTAAAAACTTTCTTTATATGGCCGCCATTTTAAAATATGGCACCTGAAAACGGAAAAAGTCATTTCTGAACTACAATTCTTGTGTTTCAGGACTAATAACTAGGAAACAACTATGTTTTCGAAAATTACTTGAAGTAAATTTAATTAAGCATTTTAAGAGCTTGCAAATGACACCTATATCATTGCTATATCTTTAAAAATAATTGAGCTAATTAATTTTATGTAGTGTTATGTGTATTTGTTTTTAACTTAAATGTGAAAAGTTTTAGGAGATTTATAGCAAGAGTCCATACACATTTATTTAACCTAAGGACGCCAAAAGGTTTGAAAATCGAATACAATGTAAAAACGTCTTAGGAATTCAAAAATGTTACTCTTACAACTGTAAACCAGCCATAATTCGCGCTACAGGGTGTTTAAAAAGTTAAAATATTAAAAATGACGCTCTAAGAGTATTTATTTAGCGCAAACTGTTACTTGAAACTGTAAAAGTAATTCCTAATAGAGTCATGTTTCAAAATGCTTATAATATTATTTTTACACAATATTTAACTTTTTGTGTTATACAGGGTGGTTCGAAACGGCTATTTTAATACAAATTCTAATAAATACCGAAATTAACTGTAGGATCATACAAGAGTATACATATTGAAACTGTTGACAAACATGTGTTAAAGCAATTGACAGACTTGTAATTTTTTTTTCTTAATTTTCATCACTTTCACTTTTAATATCTTCCTCCCTGGAAGATCCACTCTGAACTTCTTCGTCTGTATCATAGTCACAATCATCATGTTCTGCTGAAAACTGGTGTAGTATGTTTTGAGGAATTTGTTCGCCCTCAAACCACACAAATTCATAATTTCCTTCAATTATACACCAAGCATTGTCTTCAGCCTAAAGAGAACAGGCTTCTGGATGTTGGTATTTTCCCATAAACTTGCAACATAATTTGCTCTTTTTATTTTTTGCATTAAGACTGGTAGTGATGGTGGAATAGAACTCTGATCAACTCCTTTTATGTTACCCAGAGGGTTTTTACCTTTGTCAGGACCATACTTTCTTACAAATAAATCGAATCGTGCTTTGTTAACAGAAGTACACCTAGGTAATGAATACATGGAGCATACAAAATGTTCTAAATTTCTGATAACGTCATCACTGATGTCCTGCGAATTTCCTAGAGTGGCGAAAGTTTGCTTAAAACAATTTGAAGCTTCCAGTATGCGCATGGGCAGAATTTTACCTTTTCTCATAAAATATGCAGTATAGTCACATCCTGTAAAAGCATGGAATGATGGAAGAGCATTACAAAGATCAGGTCCAAGTATGTTGGCAATGGCACTAGTATCTATGTACCTTCTTGTGTTGTTATTGCTGTTTCCCGCATCTAACCAGATGTAACCTTCAAGATGTTTTTGATGAAACAACAGCAGGACACAAACATCTGCGTCTGACGAGCGCACAATTATATTGGGTTTCTGTAGTTCTTTGCATACATACACTGCATGCCAAATAAGCCTCGTATCAGTCTCTTCATGTTGGCACAACAATGTTGGCTTAATGATGTTAGTTACTACTCCATTGTTGGAAGAAAACTCGTAACATGTGTCTTGTATTGCTAGATAGAGAATATGGTTTTCAAGGATTGTAGCATACTGATTTTTCCCCCACTCCATACATAGAAATGTAAACAGTGATTCCTTAAAATGTGATGTTCTTAAATCTCGCTGAAAATCTTTTGGTCGTGTTTGCTGTCCACCGGTTACAGAAAATAATGAAGAGCACGAGCCTCTATTTATTCTTTCTACATCCTTAAGGGAAGGACTTCGATATGTGTCACAAATGAAGTGTACGCAAGGTACTAATTGACACAGACGAATCAACAATACCTTGGCAATCTCAGAATACGTTAATGGTAAATTAGTCTGAGAATGAATAAAAACATTGCATCTAAAAGACACACATCAATGTGGATGGGAGGCTTGCTTTCGTACTTTTTCTCAAGATAATGAACCAAGTTTGATTTGTCTGTTTTGTTCAATGATCCATCACATTGGGCTAATGTAAGAGGCACTGGTGTCAGAGGATATGTAAACATATATTCCAACTGCAAATATTGATCTGGAATATTCTGAGATTGCCAAGGTACTGTTGATTCGTCTGTGTCAATTAGCACCTTGCGTACACTTCATTTGTGACACATATCAAAGTCCTTCCCTTAAGGATGTAGAAAGAATAAATAGAGGCTCGTGCTCTTCATTATTTTCTGTAACCGGTGGACAGCAAACACGACCAAAAGATTTTCAGCGAGATTTAAGAACATCACATTTTAAGGAATCACTGTTTACATTTCTATGTATGGAGTGGGGGAAAAATCAGTATGCTACAATCCTTGAAAACCATATTCTCTATCTAGCAATACAAGACACATGTTACGAGTTTTCTTCCAACAATGGAGTAGTAACTAACATCATTAAGCCAACATTGTTGTGCCAACATGAAGAGACTGATACGAGGCTTATTTGGCATGCAGTGTATGTATGCAAAGAACTACAGAAACCCAATATAATTGTGCGCTCGTCAGACGCAGATGTTTGTGTCCTGCTGTTGTTTCATCAAAAACATCTTGAAGGTTACATCTGGTTAGATGCGGGAAACAGCAATAACAACACAAGAAGGTACATAGATACTAGTGCCATTGCCAACATACTTGGACCTGATCTTTGTAATGCTCTTCCATCATTCCATGCTTTTACAGGATGTGACTATACTGCATATTTTATGAGAAAAGGTAAAATTCTGCCCATGCGCATACTGGAAGCTTCAAATTGTTTTAAGCAAACTTTCGCCACTCTAGGAAATTCGCAGGACATCAGTGATGACGTTATCAGAAATTTAGAACATTTTGTATGCTCCATGTATTCATTACCTAGGTGTACTTCTGTTAACAAAGCACGATTCGATTTATTTGTAAGAAAGTATGGTCCTGACAAAGGTAAAAACCCTCTGGGTAACATAAAAGGAGTTGATCAGAGTTCTATTCCACCATCACTACCAGTCTTAATGCAAAAAATAAAAAGAGCAAATTATGTTGCAAGTTTATGGGAAAATACCAACATCCAGAAGCCTGTTCTCTTTAGGCTGAAGACAATGCTTGGTGTATAATTGAAGGAAATTATGAATTTGTGTGGTTTGAGGGCGAACAAATTCCTCAAAACATACTACACCAGTTTTCAGCAGAACATGATGATTGTGACTATGATACAGACGAAGAAGTTCAGAGTGGATCTTCCAGGGAGGAAGATATTAAAAGTGAAAGTGATGAAAATTAAGAAAAAAAAATTACAAGTCTGTCAATTGCTTTAACACGTGTTTGTCAACAGTTTCAATATGTATACTCTTGTATGATCCTACAGTTAATTTCGGTATTTATTAGAATTTGTATTAAAATGGCCAGTTTCGAACCACCCTGTATAACACAAAAATTTAAATATTGTGTAAAAATAATATTATTAGCATTTTGAAACATGACTCTATTAGGAATTACTTTTACAGTTTCAAGTAACAGTTTGCGCTAAATAAATGCTCTTAGAGCGTCATTTTTTAATATTTTAACTTTTTAAACACCCTGTAGCGCGAATTATGGCTGGTTTACAGTTGTAAGAGTAACATTTTTGAATTCCTAAGACGTTTTTACATTGTATTCGATTTTCAAACCTTTTGGTGTCCTTAGGTTAAATAAATGTGTATGGACTCTTGCTATAAATCTCCTAAAACTTTTCACATTTAAGTTAAAAACAAATACACATAACACTACATAAAAATAATTAGCTCAATTATTTTTAAAGATATAGCAATGATATAGGTGTCATTTGCAAGCTCTTAAAATGCTTAATTAAATTTACTTCAAGTTGTTTTCGAAAACATAGTTGTTTCCTAGTTATTAGTCCTGAAACACAAGAATTGTAGTTCAGAAATGACTTTTTCCGTTTTCAGGTGCCATATTTTAAAATGGCGGCCATATAAAGAAAGTTTTTACTATTGAGATTGAGATCTGGAGTATATTCTCGGAAATAAAGCAAGAAAGAAGTTTCTATCTTGAACGATAATGAAGTTATTATTTTTTAAATTATATGAGGTGAAATCTTACAATTGTAACACTTTTACTTCTTAAACACCCTGTAGCTCGTATCGTGACTGGTTTACAGTTGTAAGAGTTACATTTTCGAATTCCTGAGACTTTTTCCCATTAGAATCGACTTTCAAACCTTTTGGCCTCGTTGGGTTAAATAAATGTGTCTGGGCTCTTGGACTATTACAGTTGAACGGTATTCACCAGGTTATGGCATATGCTGATGACGTAAATTTAATAGGTGATGATCGGAGAACAATAGAAAGAAATGCAGAGATCTTATTAAACGCTTACAGGGACATGGGTTTAGAAGTAAATGCAGAGAAAACTAAATACATGGAAGTGCGTCGGGACCGGAATACAGCAAATTATGGATGCGTTAAAATATTAAATAATACTTTTGATAAAGTGGATACTTTCAAATATCTAGGATCAATATTAACAGAAGAAAATCATATTCACGGAGAAAAATGTCGACTAAAAGCAGGGAATTCGTGTTACTATTCGGTTCAAAATCTCTTGTTGTCGCGAATTCTGTCGAGGAATTTGAAACTTAAAATATACAAAACGATAATCATGCCTGTAGTTCTGTATGGCTGCGAAACATGGTCACTTACTCTGAGGGAAGAACATAGACTGAAAGTATTTGAGAACAAGATCCTGAGACGAATATTCGGACCCAAGAGGAACGGGAATGGGGAATGGCGGAAACTTCATAACGAGGAACTACATAATTTATATGGTTCACCCAACATTGTTAGGGTCGTCAAGTCTAGGAGGCTTAGATGGGCGGGTCATGTAGCTAGAATGGAAGAAAGTAGAGACGCTTTCAAAGTCTTGACTGGAAGACCAATCGGAAAAAGACCATTAGGAAGACCTAGGCGCAGATGGGAGGACAATATTAAGATGGGTCTCGCAGAGATTGGAATACAGAGTAGAAACTGGATGCAGTTAGCTAAGGATAGAAGTCAGTGGAGAGCTTTTGTGAACGCGGCATTGAATCTCCGGGTTCCATAGGCCATAGTTATATATATATATATATATATATATATATATATATATATACCTGCCGTACTTATCTAGGCCTTCGGCTACTCGATTCTAAAATGTACAGTCATATCCAAAATGATTGTCCCATGTCTATACGTATGTTGTTGTAGGAATATAATTTGATAACTACCCAGTATTTCTTATAATGTTGATGTGTGTATAATCGGCAAAGACATGTACGTGGTAAATTTCATGTCAAAAGAAAAGTAAATAAGAACAATATAACGAAAAACATCTTTCTTATCCATTTAACAACATTTTATTTTCCTCAATGTAATAATCATATTTATAATTCTTTTCCTATGAAGTTTACCACAAATATATATATTTCCCGATTATACACATAATAATTGTATTAAAAGTGCCCTGCTAAACCATTATCGAATTATATTTCCACAAGAGGACTGTTATAAATATGTGACAATGATTTTGGACATGACTGTACCTTTAACCATTCTCGAGTTTCTACGGGTACAAATCATTGGAGAGTTTCTATTTCATTATAACGCAAATAAATACAATAATAATAATAAACTACTTCAACAATGCTTCAGTCGAACATTTGATTACTTACCTTATGTAAACGTTTGATAATACTGTCATTATACTCCGAATTTCCTTCAATCATCCCCGTAACAGGATTCGAAAACCATTCTTTGAATTCACGATGAGATTGAAAGACATTTGGCATCAGAAAGTGCATCAACGACCACAGCTCCATCAAACTGTTTTGTAGTGGTGTGCCGGTCAACAACAGTCGCCTGTATAACACGAAAAACATTCTTTCAAACATCATAATTCTCAGATTTAAAAATAATAAATTTTATTTCACTTCCTTACTAATGTACGCACAACTCAATGCTTTCAAACAAGTGAACGGTACTAATTCTGAAATACCTTTCAAAATAAATCATATTCAAAACTGATCCATGTATTTCAAACTTACTAACCCACTGCATTAACTTCCAGTAGCAATGAAGGAACAAAGAAGTTTTCAGTGTAACATTAACAGGAAAAAGTTAACAAAACCATGCCCTGAAACAAATAAATTGGAAATTCTACGTGAAATCTTCTCAGACAAATGCCTCAAATTTTACACATAGCCAAGATACATCTCGACTTTCAAGCATTTGTTGCTCATCATCGAAGATTATTTTAAATGTACAAATTAACTAGGATTGATCATATCTGACAACTTTGTACATACAAGGAAACGAAAAAAGTTCTTGCCGTTCTACAGCAGTGATCAAGAGTAATACAGTGGGCGGTAGGTACCTTTAGGTTTTGAAATAATTTCTATCAGCATCCAGCACCTTTTGCGAAAGTTCCTGCAGTTGCACAATATCCTGGTGAGAAAGCTCACCGGTCAGTGATGCAAAGAAGTCCGTCAGTGCGTTCCACAGGTTTCCCTTATTTGTGAAGGATGCCCCACGGAGGTAGTTGTCGAGAAAGTGAAACAGGTGATAATCTGTAAGTGAATATGGTGCACGTCAAAGTTTTTCAAGCCAAGTTGCTAAAGGGTCTCCCGGATCCTTTGCTACATGTGCTGGCATTGACGTGATCGTACAGGAACAGCACACCCTTGCTATTCATTAATGCCGGCTCGTTCTGCCGCAATAAATGTCGCACCATTTGCAAATGCTGAGAGAGAGGTCAGCAGGGGTAGTCTGACGAGGTGGAAGGAGATCAAATGCACCCCTTGCTAACAATTCCATCATACAGAGAGCATAACCTTTCGTGGTTACGGTAGTGGTGTTTGCTGACGCAAATAAACAACCTTTATGCAAGTTCATCACATGTTAAACCACTGTCCTCGATGGCTGTTTTCAGTGCCTCGTAATCCAACACATGTGGTCGTTCACTGCAAGGTTCACCTAAAAGGCTCACATCTTCCGAACGGAATTTCTGGAACCAATGCCTGGAAATGCATTCGTTCACGGCATTTTCTCTAAATGCCTGGCATATGCGGCAACTTGTGCGGCAGCTGACAGACCTACTTTCAAGTCACACGAAACAAGCTGCTTCGATACCTCCAACTCTCTTCGACACTGGACGAGCTGTGTATGAGCAATGTGCCTGTATTACTGTAGATCGATGGTCAAGACTAACTCTCTATCTCTTGGCAACCACGTGTGTTATTTCGTTTACCCTCTGTTAGCGCATGATTAATGGGACTTCAAAAACAACATCATTTTTTTTTTTTTTTTATTACTTTATATTTAATCTAAGTGACTCTTGGTTTCATATCAGAATTCTACACACACACACATCTTATAGAAGGCTAGAGAAATATAGAACTTACTAACACTCTATATACTCTAAGATCCACACTTAAAATACACGAACAAAATTGTACAGTCCGCATCAAAAAACCTGCAACATGAAAATGTAAGTTTATTGAAAAAACGACGAAGTCTTTTGCTCCAAAATGTGTGTTCAGGGGAGGACGCCGATGTTTCTTCTGGCGTGATTCGCGCCACTTCGACGTTATGTTCATTCCCTGTGCTGCTAGGCGTAGTTTCACAAACTTACATGCTCATGTTGCAGGTTTTTTGATGCGGACTGTACAAATTCACCGCGGGCAATTGGTAAAAAAAAAAAACCTCTATGCGCTACGATGTAATACGAACATGTACATGATTAAATTTCCAAAATTACAAAACAGTATGTACAATTACGCCCACGAAAAGAAGTTAACTGCGGGCAAACTAGAAGCGACTTAATTACTCAACTATTATTAATACTTGAAAACAGTATTACTTCTAACAAAATATTTTTTTTTTCTATGGCAAATGAAAGCCATAAAGTCACCGTAAATAACTAAAGCCTTATTACAAAGTCGAACAGAATCGGATCTACAACTTCGCACAGAACTATTAAATGGAGGAAGTCTGATCACATTCCTCTTTCTTCAGTTACTAGGAAAAAAGAACTCTTCCAAAGGCTGTTTGCTTATGTCCGGAACCCAATTCAACTGTCCTCATAAAAGTAAAATGGTACGCGAAATCCATTATCCACCATGAAGGATCAGAATATACAACAGGTAATCTTGCAGTGTACCACACAGTAGAAATCTACTTACAGATGGATCTGTTGCGCAAACAAAACAAATAAATAAATAAATAAAAATCATACGGAGCTTTTATGTCAGTGTATCCATTACAACATTGTGAATTTTTGAAGGTGAATTGCCAGACATAACGCGGTGACTTTCGCTGATCATGGTCAATTAATAGTTATTTGATTATAGTACCATGAACATGTCAAATGTCCGCGGGAATAGTAGTTAATCTATGGAGCATTGCTTTTTTTTAACTCAACCTGAATCATACTGTGCAGTCACCAACCTGAAACTCGCCTGTCTGAACACACAGCTCGCACATGTACTCATGCGGTTAGCGAATACTATTCCTTCTCTCTGTCTGACCTATTTTAATTACCTCTGCTTTCACTGTTGCAACCCGGAGATCTCTTGCTAATTTTCGACACTAGAATTTCTCGAATAACCTAAAAGCTAAACTGAGGCTCAATCTGATACTTTACATGGTAGGGAGATTCTAATGTAAAGAAAATGGAGAAAGCCGACCTTGGAATGAACGCTACTCATTCACTCACTCTCTCTTCACTTGTTGTTTCCACTGCTGAATCGGTCTGAACTTCTGAAGGAGAATGGCATATATAAACCATTTTATCATGTCGATATATATACATACATATATTTTCCTATATATATATATATATGTATATATTTTCTTCAGTGATTTCCTTCCTGTCGCAAAGATATTTTCCCAGTCTGCTTGTGTTTAAAACTTATTTCGTGAAGTTTATAGATACTTCATCCTTTTAAACAATCTCCTAACCATTCCTCAAAATTTTATATTTCATATATTCACCAGGACGACCCTGTTTATTTAGGAACTAACATTGGCACTAAAGCTATAATCTCGCACGCCATCAATTCCATCCACGAGATAAATTCACTGAAAATATGATCACTTTCTTCTGGTATTACCGTACTTTTGTTTTCATAAATAATTGATTTCCGTTAATTCCTTTAAAATTTAGAAAGCATTACAATGAAATAATCTTGCACGAACAAACATTTATAATTAGAAACTACTAACCAATTTGAGAATACGTGTACCACAACACACAAATTTGTTTATATAAAGTATGTTTCTAAGAGCGGATAGAATAGTCAGCTAACATGAGGTCTGAACGGCATCTTATCTTTTACACAGAAATAAATTCTTGTAAAATATACAAAAAGTAATTAAACTACAAACCTCTGAGTTTGAAAATTCAATAGCAACTGCCACCTCTGAGATTTAAAATTCTTGATATTTTGTGCTTCGTCTAGGATTAAATATTTCCATTTTTTTCTTCTGAAACTTTGATGATCTTGAATGACTAACTTGTACGACGTAATACAGACATGGAATGCATTTGGTTTCGTCCAACCTACAAGAGATTATTTTATAATTAAAAAATAAAATCAATAGTTAAATGTTATTTACATTACTACACAAGACTACGAGCTTATTCTATTACCTGATACGACCGGAAGAATAAAAGGGAAACTGTATAGAGATCTACTGGATTAAGAAAAATTACATTCGCAGAAAGTTTATCAATGGAACATAGTTTCATAGACAAACGTTAATTTTTTGATAGTTTATGCTGAGGAAAGCAACAACTTTTTCCGAAACAAGTAGTGTACCTAAACGGAGGAGTATGTGGTGATCAGCTGGTGCATTTCGCAATTCGGGTAACGCGCCAACACCCAAAGATAGTTTACGGTGTCAGTGCTTCAAGGAAAACAACATCGGTACCCGTTTCGTCACGTAGAAGACATCAAAACAAACGCGACAGCTGAACTTCGAAAGATACAAAAAATAAGCCTTTCGTCGGAGCTTCCAGCAATCACAGAGCGGTGAGGAAATGTGTGTATTCCGAAGGCAATTAAGTAAATGTGTACTTATATTGTGCTATCAGAACCCTACAACAAAATTCCGGAAAATTTTCGGTTGCCCTTTGTATTGCGGGATTTACTTAAGTTAGCAAAATATCTAAAGAGGAAACTTTTGATTTACCAATATTAAAGTAATATGCTATACACTTAAGTTAGTTAAATTTTCAGCGTTTCATCCGTGAATTATTTAACTGTCATTTCAAACGCAGTGACTTTTTTTTTCATCATCAAAGTCGAACTAATTTGGGGAATTATGGTATAATTTTAATTTTTAATTTGTTACAAAATTTATGTTTCAACATATAACCATAAAATATTGTTACAATTTATAGTTTTTTTATTTCCAAATGTATAGTAAATTTTGTTAATTATTACTGTATTCGTACTTTATATACTTTTATTGTAATAAAATATTCTAATTTCAGTTTCCCCTCTATCCACTGTCTCACGTAACTTTATTCCTAATGCTTGCCTCTTAATAATCCT
Organism: Thermobia domestica; assembly: GCF_964235325.1. NCBI lineage: Eukaryota > Metazoa > Arthropoda > Insecta > Zygentoma > Lepismatidae > Thermobia > Thermobia domestica. The sequence continues at coordinate 82,326 of NW_027656109.1, read as the reverse complement.
TCATACTCGGTGGATGAATCTACATATAACCAACCAACATTTGAACAAAATTTTATGCTTTTCTTCTGGTGCATATCACGCTAGTGCTGACTTCTGTTGGTTTACTCCTATATATCGTATATGCCTTGTACGCTCCTTCCATCTGATCTCAGCTGTAGGTCCTATCTGTACAACGTGTATTAGGCCAAATTCACATGGGACTGATTTAATCCTGGGCTGTCTAATCGTTCATGATCCTTTGCGGAGTGTACTATTTTGTCTGATATTTGAAGCAAGCACGTGAATTACTGTTATTTCATATTTATTCAATAAACGACTTATTTATTGAATAAACGAGGTATTGTGAATGAAGGAGTAGAATTATATTTTTAGGCTTTCGGGATCTATAGCCCTATTAGCCCGTCACGTATTAGAGTGTGATCCTTCGGTGATTGCAGAGCACACGGAATTAGGAAGGAAGAAAGGAATGAGCACGGAAGAAAGCGGCCTTGGACTGTTGTTAGGTACTATTCTGGTATTTGTCTCGTGGGAATGAGGAAAACCTCATTTATGATGATCTATCTATTAAAATGCTACAATAGCAATTAAAAGCGCCTGAGCTCCAACTTATAACTTTGGCTTTACGGTTGTGTGTGATTTCACGTTTAACAGAGACAAACATTTTAAGTATTTGTACTTTAAATAGTCTAAATTAGTTAACTATATCTTTTTCATAAAGTTTATGATATAAAATTATTGTTCAAAGCCTTTGTATTTTAATAAGCCTTCTCTAAAATCAATGCACGTGAATTGTGCTTCCTCGACAATGAGATCTCGGAAACTAAAGGCTCTAGAAAGATGACGTTTTCACTGATCGATTGGAAATTTTGCGTAGATTGTCCAGTCTAATTGAATATTTAAAAAAAAAAGCCATTATTTCTTTATTACATTTTTTAGGGTACACTGGAAACGTTGAAATAAAAAAAAAATATCTAAAGTATTATATCCTACGTGTTATACATTCCAACACCACACTGTTGTATATACGGGTCGCATATGCCTCAGGCATTTCTATCATGGGGAAATAATAATTAAAAAGGAAGGATAACCATTTCTCCAGTCTAGGATGAATATTTTTGGAGTGTTTTGTCCACTGAACACCATATATCACTGGTATTATAATTAATTGTGTGTGTAATGTATTTGCTTATTACATAGTGCATGCAAGAAGAAAGAAAACCTTATCATACATGAATTAAAAACTCCAACCGGAAGTAGGCTCAAATCTTGAAAACGGTGAGAGATATTGAAAGAGTAATCAAAAATCTGTACGTGTCCCTTTTATGGTATCTCTTGCCAATTTTTATCAAGACTTCTTTCACTTGTGTTTGTAAAGGGACATGTACAGATTTGAGGAATAAGGAGATTCATGCTCATATGTGAATGATGCGCTGTGTAGAGAGCGCAGGTTCAGCTAGTTGGCATGAAAAAGCTATTACACCTATCCGACCGAGTGTGTCCACGGGAACTGAACACGGGACCGCTCGTACCAAAGGCAAGAGCGTTTAAAAGTACGCTACGCAGGGCCACTATTATGAATGAAAGTTATGAATGCTAACTTCTGCTTTCTTTCCCGTCACTTAAAATTGATAATACTCTGATGAAACACCAAATCTGTATTTTATTTAACTATACAGGGTGTTAATGAACTATACCGACAAACTGTAAAAGGTGATTCCTCACATCAAAATAAGAGAAAAAGTTCATATGGACCCCTGGCGAAAAATGCATATTTTCAGAGCTAGAACTGTCCAAAATTGCGAAAAAGCCAAATTTCAATGTGCCCTATTTCGAATTCCAGAAAGTGTGGATGGTGGTTCATATCAGTGTACAGAAAGCCACGCATATACAATCCAAACGTGCATATTTCATCACTTGTCAATAGCTGTAGAGGGTATTCACAACAGGTAGTTCTCAAGTATGTCTTCAATAGATTTTTCAGATATACATTGATTTAAAGAAGGGTCTAAGGTAAGCAGGAGGTAAACCTTGACAACAATGAACATCCAATGCTTCGGAGGGAAGGCAGAAATGTTAGAAACTGGCAGCTCCATATTTCTGTGTTCGGAACGTGTGATGACATGTATTTCGTCACGGTACATTTTACGTTTTCTCCAGTTATAAGCGTCAAAGAAAACATCGCACCATGCGTTTTCCCGTGTACAAGAGACTGTGCTGCTGACGATCCTTAACACTTCCGACATCGCGCCAAAGGATTCCGTGTTCACTGCTATCAAGGCTTATCGTTTGCCTATTTTGGACCAATCATAAGGTTAGAGCATATCTCAAAATTCGATTGGTGGCATGTCTGGAAATTTCACCCTGCACAGAATAATCTGTACACCCCTTAAACATTAATGAAACATGCAGTTTTGGATTACGTATGTGTGACTTCCTTTACGCTGATAAGGACCACTATCCACAGTCTCTCGAATTCGATATAGAGCCTATTGAAATTTGGCTTTTTTCCGATTTTGGACAGCCCTAGCTCTGAAACTAAGCACTTTTTGCCATAGGTCCATATGAACTTTTTCTCTTATTTTGATGTAAGGAATCACCTCAAACTTTGTCGGTACAGTTCATTAACACCCTGTGTGTGTATATATATATTTGTGAAAATGATGTGGAATACAAAATATACTCTATATTGAAATCACACATAAGGAACACCTTTCGCATCTGAGTTCTTACTTCAAATATTTGCCATTATTCATGTACAAATGAACGCAATACAATATACTAGAACACAAAACGAGAACAATCGATTGTGCCATATTTGATCGGAAAATTCAAAAAATACTTTCAGTTTCTAGAATAAACGCAAATAACTGTCACAAGATTATATTTTGAATATATTTCTAACCACAAAGGTATTTGATGTTCTCTATCAGGAAGACTACTATAAAACAATTTCATACATACAAACAATACATTTCATTAATAAATCGTACCTGTTCGTTTCTGCTTTCTTTCCTTTTGAGAACCATAATATGTTAATATTTTAAACCCTGGGCACCATTTCTTGAATTCTATTTCCCAATTTAACATCACAGAAGTAGGAACTATGATTAAATGTGGACCCCAATTACCTAAAAAATAAAAATTGAACAATGAAATTTTATTTTACGATTAAGATGGCATGTAATGTACAATTTAAATAGATAAACCTTCTCATTAATTGCAAAATTTAATTTATGCATACACTGAACTAAAAAATAAAGCCTCTCTTATTTCCAATACAAGTACAATGCCTGATATAGTTTTAGGAGATAAAATGGAAAAGCAAATTCGAGTACTCACCTTTTTCGCAAGCCAGATGAGCCAACAACGCTATAGTTTGAATGGTTTTTCCCAAACCCATTTCATCCGCGAGAATTCCGTTTAGCTTTCTATCGTACATAGTAACTAACCAATCCAAACCTATATGTTGGTACTCTCTTAGTTGATGTTTGAGAAGGAATGGGACTTTTGTAACCACCTGCAAACATTTAGGAAATAATAAGTAACTCGCATATGTAAATTTTAAATATACTCGTTAAATTTGAATTTAAATTTCGGGAAGAATAAACAGAAATTGTCATTAAATTTGATCTACGAACTTTCCACTGAAATTGCCTAGTATGCACTGTATCAATGAAGAAAAAAGAAATAAATTCGAAACACTGATATAGACCAGCACAACAATGCAACACATTAACTAACAGAAAATAACATCTTCAATTATATAATAAATTCTTGCAGTAAGTAGAAATATGATCAAGTATTTTAATGCTCGTGCAATTTTCAATTGACAGAAGCATTTGATTAGAATGTCTCATTACTTCAGTCAACAAATAGATATTTCTAATACTAATACACAGTCCATTTGTCTGGTATACAATGTAATAGATGGCTAAGGAAGCCATTCAACCACCAGCTTTTCGCCGAACTCCCATGCTTACACCTGACGTTAACATTTCTTTAATTTAACGGTAGCATGGTGTTTATCATTAATGGGCTCTCACACCTCATATTTATGAGATAATAAAATTATGCGTGTGGGTTTACATTTCTTTTGGAGATTGTATTGTTTTTACAACGAAGTCGTTGGTCTCACGTTAAGAGTCATGAAGCACAGGTACAGCTCGCCAAACGGTACCAAGATCTCAATATGGTACTCGTGCACAGAATAAGGAAGGCATGCGACACCGCGTTTGATACGGGCCAAGTTGTAATGGCCAGACGGATGAAAACAATCACCACGGAAAAAAATGTGCATGGTCGAGTTTTCATCTAAAGCGGCCAGTCTTCCAAAGTGGGAAAAGGACAGTCAAATCAGAAACAAATGACAAAATGTGTGTGCCATGCCTCATTAAAAAAGTCCAAAGTCGAAAACTATCGAGGTTGGTACAACAATCTAGGATACAAACTGGACAAAACACGAAATGTGTCTGAGCAGACAGTTCACCGTACACTGTTAATATGGGCTTCTGCAGCCGACGTTCCATACGTGTACCAATGTTAACCACACGGCATTATCGAGCAAAGGCAAAACATAGCATGGTCCGATAAACCTAGAAGATACTGCCTTCAATCATATCGATGGCCGGCTAAAAATTTGTCGTCTAGGAGAAAAATGTTCGAGACGTGCACAGTAAGGCGACCTAAGGTCAGTGGTGGCTTCATTATGATTTGGAAGACAATTATTCGAGATATTGGCATGACGGTTCCTAGCTATACCAGGTCATTGCTGATCATCTACACTCATTTATGTCGGCCACGTTTCCAGCTGGTAATGATATATTTCAGCAGGGCAACACTCCTTGCAACAAGTAAAATGTTGTGCTGCAGTGGTTTGAGGAGCATAGTAGTGACTTGCTAAAATGGCCCCCTAACTCAACAATCTTAATCCAATTGAACACCTTTCAGATGTCTTTGAACGTCAGATCCGAACTTATCAATCACCCTTCGCGGAATTTACAGGAATTAAGTGGCTTATGCAGATGTGGTGTGCCATGCCTTCAGCCACCTACTAAGGCCTCCTTGCTTCTATGCCGAACGACACTGGTGTTGCTTCTCCAGCCAAAGGTGGACATACCAGATATTAGTTAGGTGGTATTAATGTTTTGGCTGTTGAGTGTATATCAAATTCTAGCCTTCCTCGGAATTTTTTCAGAAGTCACGAGCACCATCTTAAACTACAGTAATTAACTTTTGAGATTGAAATCACTTACACTTGTGGATGACAACGTATTTCCTTTGGGTTGGAATGTCTCCACCAAGGCTGCTACATCAGACAAGTCCTTCTGTGTATCGCTATCACTCGATTCCTGAAAACAAATAATCATTGTTGCTATTATTAAGGCTTCATGATATCGAATAATCTAACTATATTTGCCTCTATACAAACAGTCGCGTTAACCTTTAAAAAATGAAATAATAAAATTAAAAAATAAAACTGCAAACTTTTGTATTGTGATTTAACTTCAGTGAAATTCCCAAAGCAAAACAGGGTTTCATTTTTGTAGTTACTGCTCTAACTGCATGTTATGAATGTTGTTTCCGTTAGGTATGGGTTTTCGGCAACTATGGCCATGTTAGCTTGTCACATATGAGGGATGACGTCCCTCCGCGATCACACTATTCGAGGAAAGGGAAGTGAGGAAGCGGTCTGAGACTTGTATGTTAGGTATCATCTCGGCATTCCATGCAGGCATTACTTATGCAGAGCATAATCTAGAACTCAGAAGTGCTACGGGAAATCATACCAGAAAGCGAAAAACTTCTCTCGATATGAACTGTGTCTAAAGAATAGGTTCAATCTCGGCTTTAATATCCTATCATAACCAAAAGCGATGAAGATATACCATCTACAGTTTCAACGAATGACCATAATGGAGAACTGGACGAAATACCAAGCCCGTATAGTGACTGAAAAGTACCCGCCTAGGTGCCTTTTGGCCCAAACTTTCTTGCCCATTCACTCTTCACACCTCAGGTATCCTTTAGTGAAAATGTACCTAGCAACAGCGTACAGTAAATACTGCAGACCAACATTGTGTAACTGCACACTCGGTATCAGAGCCCAAGCAAACAATAATCCACGACTTTCATTCATCCGCTTATAATGGTATATCCTTCCCGAATCCAGCTTTCTCAGATAGTAATAATTGTGACACCCCCTTTAACTTCATCTGTGCCGACCAATACCACAATAGAAAAATGGTTACTGAAACAGGTTTTATATTTGACCAATATTTACTAGCAGCGTTCTTAAACATAACGGCCACGTAACATATTTATTGTAAGCATAAACTTGAAACCTACTGTAATTATTTTTTTTTTTATTTAGTACTGGAACTGCATGTTATAATCCCCAGCAGTACCGTGCTATCTGTGTATACAATAAACATGACGTAGATAATAAAAGCTATAATATACAGCGTGTCCATACAAACATTATCGTACTTTAATGTGGTATTACGTCGATTTGGATAATCATATATAAATGAAATTGGTCATACCTCAAAGAAAAACTCAAATATTTTTCTGCATGTCAACAATGGTCGGGATCAAACACAGAAAAAGTAAATTCACTCATGTTTGCGTAGTGATTAGTCGACCCTGTTGGATATTTAGCATCTTGACGTGCTCACTAATTGGTTATTTTTACAATTGAAAGAAGGCAATGACTATTTTCCAAGACGGAGCACCTCATTGGCATTTACATGTTTGGGAACATATGATTGCGCGGCTTCCAAAAAGATGGATTGGACGTACCGGAAATTATAATAATGTCCTCTACAAGTGGCCGCCCAGGTCGCCTGTGACTTCTTTTTACTGGGTTACGTAAAGGATTGTGTATATGTACTCCTCATTGCCTCAAAACCTGCAAGAAGTGCAAGTTCGTATCAGCGCTCCCATCCAGTCCATTTCGTCAGATGTATTGGATAGTGTGTAACGTGAATAGAAATGTAGTCTTGATATCTGCATCGCCACTGTCTATGAGCTACAGTAAAAAATATTTGAATTTTTGTTTCAAATGTGACCAATCTCATTTAAATACGATTATCCAAAGCGACGTTATATCACTTTAAATTATGATAGTATTTGTATGGGCACGCTGCACATTAACAATCCTGTCTCTCCAAAGTAGTTAAAATATTTTTAAAAAATTAATTATTCGTATATTTAAAAAACCGCTTTCTCCGACTTGGTTCCCTCTCAAAAGAAAAATTATGCTCAAGTTTATAAAGATCGTTGATTTTCTTTGGAAGTGCAAGTCGATTCTAGGAATGTTGAAGTGTCGAAGATGTTCTAATTACAGATGAGACAGTATACTTTCCTCATGTGCCACCTAAGTTCTCTTTCTCGTGTGTTTGCTCTCATTAGATACTATGGAACGATGTGTAGACGCAGCAACTGGCCGCTCGTGTGTTTTGCTTCATTTATTAACATTGTATGATAGGCTGTACGCGGCATTTTGCCGCCCCATGTGTGATCACGGAAATTCAATGGTTTTGCAAAACTAATCTTTCGAAGGAAAGTTAATTATTATTTACTTGATACAAGATAAATATTGAATAAAGGAGAAAAAAAAAAAAAAGATTATACCTTCTTGAAGTTTTCATCCTCTCCTTCTAGTAATGCTTTTAAGCTGATGTCAAATTCCTCCCTCGAGCTATCCAGCATCTCACTGTCATCTTCCCCTTCTTCCTCTTCCTCCTCATCATCATCTTCGTCTTCATCATCTCCATCACCTTCAATAAAACAAATACATTCAATACCATGAGAAATCACAGATTTGTGTCTAATTATTACACCAACTATAACAAATTAATTTTAAAGTCACATGGCATTATGATCCGTTATTCAATAAGGAATACTGAAGATTAACGTACCCTCGGCCTTAACTTCGTACTCTAGAACCCCGTAACAGACATAAATACCGGTTTTAAGTTCTCGCCTTGAACGGCCTAAAAATTAGAATCACACAAGTCAATTCAGACCAGGGTATTTCTAGTTTCTGGAGACGAATGTTACAAGTCTGTTCATTTAACCCATAAAACAATAAGCTCTTGTTCACAAGATACAGTGGCAACTTGAGTTGTTAGAATCATTAAAAAAATTGTAACTCCTCGATCAACTAGAAGTTCTTAAGACAGTTTAGAAGTTATTTATTAAAAATGCATACATTTTATAAAAACTTGCAAAATGATTACTCCTTATAGTTATCACAATTGAGATTATCTTCAGTAATCTTTTAGCAGAAACAAAGTCTGTAAAACATGTCGCAAATACTATTTCTATCAGTGTTGTAGCATGGCTAATGCATACAAATTTACAAACCCAATCTCAGTTATTAGGTAACAGTTAAAAATGATTGAATTCAATGCAATTAAAAAATTAGTAACTATTTTATACAATTATACTACACAAATTAACGACCTATTCTCTGCCGAGTGAACAATGAGAATGTATTTTACTCAGTTGGCAATTACCGTATGTGAAATTAATTTTACATGATTCGGATGAATAAGCAAATGTAATATAAATTAACATGTAGAAAGAATAATACAGGAAGGACAAAAAAGCATTTAAGAGTTGTGTATATATATATATTAAACCCCACATATCAACAGTTCTCCCGGAGCACATATCAACAGTTCTAGTTTAGATAAAGCCCTTATATTGCACGTTTATCTAACTTCCCCGATAATTAAATTCATGGTAGAAACAATATCCTTTATGCAGGTCATCTTTGATTATCTGAATGAGGTAACCAAGAATACTGAAAATCTGAATACAATGCCAATTATTTACCCTTGCAATATTAGTTATATTAGGATCAATTATCGTATCAAAATTTCAATTGGTCTCGACATTTTTATCGCAATACAAATTAATCAAACAATATGTAAAAATTTCGAAGACCTGACAACAGGATATGCAAGATAGCTCAAATAAGGATTTGGGTAGTTCCGACTACCAAACTAATAAGAGTATTCCTACTACTGACGGTAATTGGTATCGACGTTTGACAGACTTATCCCTTGTATTTAAGGAACTTAAGCTATCGCGTCATAAAAATGAAGGTAAATTAACTCAGTATTATATACTGTCTTTAATGGTCGGTTTGTTCATACCTGTTTCACTGCTGCTACAACTTTTTAACTTTCTTCTACGTTATTAAAATTATCATCAGGAACATCAAGACGACACGATGTTAATATTTTATTGATTTTTTTTTTTTCAATTTTATTATTTCAGGCATGTTTCTTTGTCTCCGATTTTGTGAGAGCTACGTTTCTCATGAGTCTTCTCTATGAAGTCATGCCCCAGAATCCTTCCCCTTCTCCGTGAGGTAATTCTTAGCCATATCTCCCTCTTAATATTCAGGCATCTGATCACCAAAATTAACATTCCAATGTAGGACAACGGTTCCGGATATGCAACTTTCTATCAATACAGTACTTACCCTCATCCTGATCCTCTTCGCGATCCTTTTCTTCCTCTTCGCCTTCGTCAGAAAGGTCAGATCTATCGGCTGACTCTCCTAAATCTCCCGGATAGTTCTTCAACAGCTCTTCTATGGGAATTTCACTGTCGGCCTAAAAACCAAACAAAGCGAGAAGCTCAGAAACTGTTTGTTGACTAATGAATCTACACATTCCAAATTATTTATCACATCTCTAACAAACGTCTCAATTAACTATCTTCGATAAAAGAAGAACATACAGACTTTTCCTGTATCTCGTTTTCAATGCAAATTAAAAAAAAAAAAAAAAAAAAACTCACCTGCAAGTCTTCCAATTCTTTCTTGTGATCCACATTTCCCTCTTTCTCTTCTTGTTCTTGGATAGTTTCTTCATCATCAGTCTCTTCTTTATCTGTTTCTACTGTGAACTCGTCGTCTTCCCCTTTCATTGATGAATCTTCACTCTACAATAATTTTATTGAAGAAAAAAATTACAACAAAATAATATATTATTAAAATAAAATTTAGACCAATCAATATTAACATTGTAAATTAATAATAAACATCTACATAATTATACTAAGCTAATGTTGTTCATGACTATCTGAACCATACCCAAGAATTGAAATACATGTTAAAGAATAACAAACAGTAAATCTTCGAACTCGTGAAGTGGAATTATAGCTACTCTTGCTCTAGGTCGCTTGGAAGTTTATTCTATTTTCATAGATAATGGAATACGATAAGCTGAAAAAATACAATACTGGTAATGAAGTGACTAAGCATTAGTTGCAAGTTTAACATCCACTCAGCATCTCAAGGCAGCACGAATATAAAATTACTAGAAATCTCAGGTTTTACCTGCCACGGTCGTGCCCAGTAAGCTAAAGATGGACGATAATGACAGAACTGATAGAATAAGAATTTGGGAGGAAACACAAAACACATGGACATTATGATATCTATCTTTCTCTTTCACGGACTGAGATCGAACCTGGGACCTCTCCTACCAGAGGTAAGAGCTGTACTTCTAACTAACTTTGCCTCTTGTAAATTTTAAAAAACCAAGTAAGGACAGTTTAGTTGTAGTTTAGCATATTGATAGATGCTCCGGCACACGTCGGCGACAAGAGGTCGATTCTCGGCTGTCCCCATTGTCACCCTAAATTTTCATTAAATTCTCACCTATATGGAGTACAATGTAAGGAAAATTGTCGGATTTTCCCATACTACTTAGCTATAGGATGCAAATAACACATTTTGAGGAGCCCATTTGTCAAAACGGGTTTTTGCTTACTACATCATCTTATAGTGAAAGACCAAAACGCGAAAACTGTAGAAATATGAGAACTGATGAGAGTAGTTCCTACTCCATCGTGCTCCGATGAAAACCAAGATAAACCCTCATCAAAATTATTAGAAACTAAATAACTTTAAACACGACAAAGGTAACCAATAATCTAACATTCCTTCTCCCTCTTAGCCTCATCAAACGTGTACACCGTTAATACGTCTTCCCTTAACAATTACTTTGTCTCAAGTATGTATTTGATCTCTCTCTTTAACACCGACAACATATGAGACACAGAACTTGTCTAACGTGGAATCTTAACCATACCTACCCCAAAGTAGTTTCTGAAGCAGAAAGCTAAGATTTAATGGGCGTTTTACTAACTTGTATCAAATCAGAATTATACACTTTAGGCAACTACATTCTCAGCCAAATGCCTCGTTCTTCTTATCACAGAATCAAAACGATTAATATCAAACTAGTAAGATTCATCATTGAATGTAGTCAGCATACTTGAATACACTTAATATTAAAAGAAAGGAAATATGACATAAATTTCAGTATTCGACCCACGCGTTCCTGCATGTTTGTACTAACTCGACACGAACACCAGTAAAAGTACAACAACGCTGAAACAACACATTTCTAACATACGAAATGTTAAAATAAATGCAGAAGAGTCTAATATATTTCAATGTCACTTTTATTATTATTATTATTATTATTATTATTATTATTATTATTTCTTACTGAAGCTACAATTGAACGGATATCTTCTACGCCACTAAGCTTTATTCAGCACTTACCGAGTCTCCTGATTTCAAGTCGTCTAGCTGTTCGCGATTTTCTAAGTAATCCTCCGGAAGGTCTTTCAAAAGATCTTCTAACGGAAGCTCCGACTCCTTTTTCAGCATTTCAATTTCCTCTATGTGACCCTGAGTATCCATATCTTCTTCGGCTTTCGCAATTGTCTCCTCGTCATCGGAAGAACTTTGGTTGGGTTGGAACTCATCTGCGTAGGAACAAAAGCTTATACAATACGTGACTACTTACACTCATGAAATTAAAAACCTTCGCGGAAAACAGAACAATTAAAAGCTAAATTTCTACATTTGCACCATTCTAACAACAAGTGTTGTACATACGTAATTTCTATTAGTTATCCAAAAACGTTTGTCAGGTTTTATCATGAAAAAGGCAGCAATAAAAAAGTACGAAATCCCTGCAAAATGAGGAGTTCAGCAGCAGCAATTTGAGTGCTCGGAAAGACATTGCATCCGACGTAGTCAGGATACGAGTCACTCTGAATGTTGTGAGAACGAAAGTTACAGAAATGAGATACAATGGTCCAAAGTCTCACATCTCGAAGTATTCTGCATCACATTGTATGCGAAATTCCATTCTCTGAAACAATTTTTGAAATATCGGGCACCACTGGATCAGGTGCTCATCATAAGCACACACAGTACTTTCCGTGACTCAAATCGATGGCCACAATTTTTTCTTTCAGTGTGGGGGAAAGAAGTCACATGGGGTTAAAACAGGACTAAGGGAGGTGGGACAAAATTTCCTCTTGACTCAGCAGAATCGCCATAGTTTGTCCAGTAGTGTTCGCAGATGCATTGTCATGGTGCAAGAGAAGGCCGCGCAGACCTGACTTTGGACGTTTCATCGCTTCAAACAATTTGGGAAGACACTTCGTCACGCACGATTTTGCTGTCACGTGTTTTTTGTTCTTCCAGCAAAACTGTCACGATAGGGTCACTGGGTGAATCATTTTCTTCCCAACGTTTCGAGATTTCTTCACTCCTTCGTGCGGATCCGCACCTGCAAAGACCTAAACTAATGACTGTTGCTTCGTTTCTGGATCGTAATTGTATATTCACATTTCGTCACTCATGATAATGTTTTTTGACCGCCCTCCATTGAATTTATCCAACAGTTCACAGCACAAATCGATTCGAGTCCCTTTCTGTTCACATTGGTGAATTGATGCAAAATCCAACGATTTCAGAGTTTCCTGGCATTAAGTTTTTAATGCAGTATTTCTCTAACTGCTGCCGATTTAATGTTAAGAGAGTACTCGATCTGGGCATATTTGAATCTAGGATCTTCTCTTAACATCTGTTCCACTTTCAACATCTGTGTGGTTGATGCTGTGAGCCAACCAGAATGATCTTCAAGAGAATCCTCCCCCTTCTGAACTTGCAAACCAGCTGTAGACAGTAGCTTCTAAAGAGCAACTATCCCTAAACGCCTCCCATCTTTCATGGAATGCTTTCTTGTCTAACTCTTACCTTATACCGTAATCATTGCATGAAAATGTTCTTTTCACGTCCATTGTTGTTGAACGATTTACAATAACTGTTAAGTAGTTTGCTGAACCTTTTTCAAATTTAACATACTTTTCTAACACACTCAAATAATCGAAGTTTCAACGAACTGCGATAACTCATTGTTGTGTATTCTCAAAACTTTCAGTGTGTCCCTCCATACATGGGTGATGATGCATTAGTCTCTCAACCAAGTCTCATAATAGTGTAGCAGTTGATACTAACAACATGTACTTTCAGATTGTTCCCTAAAGCTGAATAACATTGCTATCATTCACACGCATTGGCCCCATTCTTTTCAACATTTCAAGTAAACAGCATCATTAATCATCTGGTCAGGTAACAGTTAGTTGACGATACACGATACTCCAGTAGTACGCCACACTTCTGTTCATGCAGTGATTGCTTTGTGGTTCATGTAGTGGTGTATTATGAGGAATCGACTTCTCATCGTAGATCACCTTCTGTTTAGGAAACAACCAATGAAATTTGCTAGTGTCGCTTTGAGCTACTCATCGTCCCACTTTCTACCCCTTCTCAAGCTAGTGGAATGGTTTCTCCCAATTCATTATCGGGTCAATAGCCTTGAGTATCTATCCAGTTGAGATTTATAGCCGTTCTTAAGTTTGTTAAACCATCGTTGTAGTGTCGAATTATTTGTCGCATCAACCGATTGTCTCGCATTTTTTTTTCCTTTTCCTTTTTGTTTCCAATTTAAACTCCAAAACGTATTACAGTCCCGTATAACGCTGTTTGGGGTTCACGTTTCACCTGCTCTTATCGATGTTCCGGTTTCAATGTGGTGACCATACTCATCAAGCTAGAAGAAGAAATCCTCACTAACACGTTCCCTTTTACCTTTTTTCATCTTTAAAAAAAAAAAAAAAAAAAAAAAAAAAAAAAAAAAAAAAAAAAAGCGCATGAAATGTCTCCAGGTAGAAATTAAGACAATGTTTTGGGTACATCATATAACAGAGTCTTACTTATAATAGCGCACGGGGATTCTTGTTCAATTTTGATACTACAAACTAACATAAAGAACACCCTTCCAATTTCCTGAAGAATTTGGGACACAAGTTTTTAAGAAATATACGTTACACTAGTATAATTGCGAATTGTATTTTCTAGACAAACACAATTTCATCGAAATACTACTGAAAAAAGTATCAGTTTACTAATATATCCGTTAAATAACATATTTATCACTGATATTAATCAAATATAAGGCTTTGAATTTACACTTGGCATAGTACTTAAACGCTTTAAACTTTTTGTGACATCTTAGATCTCATTTAAGTGGAAAGGGTATCCACTGATAAAATGTTCAACAATATGGTAATAAATAAACTAGTGTTTTCTGAAGATAATGTTTAAATCTATTTCAAACTCATTTCCACAGAAAACTTCACCAAGGAGAATTCTTTACAAAAAAAGAGGCTAAGAATTTTAGGTTTTTACGATAAGACATACACTCAGATTTAAAGAACTGACCACCACCTTCCTTTTTTTTAAGTTTCCTAATCACACTCATAGGTATTACGCTTCGTACATAAGCTCGCACGAAAGGTAACGAAAAATGCAATTACCTTTAATAGTATCCGTATGTTAAAACGGCGTAGTTAATATATAATTATGTCATTTGTTAACCATTCTACCTAGAAAGGAAGATCAAATCTTAAAAAATAGACAGGGGATTACTGAACATGGCTGAATATACAAACTTCATCTACTTTCTATTATTTGATGCGAGTTCATGCTGAAGCACAATTGAAACAATGGCTGCACAATAAGGAGTACGATGATATGAAAATCATACTATACTATACTACATTTACAGCCAAATGCCTCGTACAGTTGCATCATGAAATCAAGATATCTTGATATCAAACTTGCTCGAGATCATCATCAAATGTAGTTAGTACGTTCATTCGCTATCACCATTACTCTATATACACACAAGAAACTTAATACTTACCGTCTGACAGAGAGCCTTGTCGGAACGGTGACGAAACCCTCGACGAAGGTAAGTTGTTTGTGCTTCCGGGTTCTCCACTTTTATTCATGCTTTCCGCTAGCCATGAAGAATATTTCTCGGTTTGATCCACGATAAAGCTAAGATGCTGGTCCAATGCTTTCTTCCTCTTTTCCTCTAACCGGGTCTGTTGTTTATATTCAACGAGCTGAAACGATCAAAATTCTAGTCAATGATCATAAATCAGCTCAACATACTTTATGCCATATAACGCCACAATGTTTTCATTTGTTCCTTAATCTGTATCTATTTTAAAATTTCTTAACCTCCTTCTATAAACAAACATGTTCACATTTACTCGTATGTCACTCGAATATTTAAAAAAGTTCAACTAAATATTAACTTTATTTGAATTCCCGCGACTCGCACACAGGCAAACACACGCGCTATCATTTTAATATATAAAATAACCTTACTTTGTTAATGTTCTTGAATTAGGCAATATCGAAAATCGGGGAAGTACATACCACACATTACTTCCCAAAATAATTAAATATCTATTCCATTCTCCCTTAAGAGCTAGTATTTTAAAACTTATTTAGTGTCCAAATATTAATACACAAGCACATTTAAAAAGTATTAACATGTATAACAAAATAACTACAAACACTTATGTTCTACTCTTTTGAAGTATTGGCTAAAATAATCTACCGAATAGTAGACTATCATAAAAAATTACCATTAGTAACGACAAGAAGTAGTGACGATTATGTGACTTCAATACAAAAAAGGATCCCTCAATCATAAGAACATAGACTACTTGCCAGTTCAGTAACCGGACTTGCATAAAACTTCATGCCTCAAGTCTTTAGTTTCGATGAATGTAATGAATGAAACTCTCTCCAACTCTGCTGGCAGTACAACGTCTCAGAACCGAAGTAGCGGTCGGGTTCCACTTTCATAGAAGGTGAAGTCTTTCATAACCAAGGTATTGGATAAGGATAGAAAGAAGCTTACTAAAGTCATAGTAAGCCGAATAATTTTTTCTGCTTTTCAAAACAATTTCACATTTTCTCAATATTTTAATTAAGAACATCATGATAAACTATGTATTAAGATATTCACTGACATTCAAAAGGAAACAAAATTACCTAAGCCGCATATATGACTTAACCATGAGAAACTGGTATTTGGCATTCGTTTTTGAGATTCACTAACCATATGTGCATTCTCAGAGAAAAATTTCTCCACAAAGCGAACATTTCGCTTTCCAGATGACGAAAAATAAGTCATCACTGAATGCAGTTCCTGTCGAACGTTCAGGTATTTTTTCAAGATAACACTTGAAACAATCTAAACTGTCATATTACCAGTTTCAGTAGAATATAATAAGCAACTACTTAAAACAAAGCTGTGCCCTTTATTTTCAGTTTCTGAACATCTTTGTTAGGAAAAAAATATATCAGATGAAAAAAATATTTTTAGAAATTGAAATATCATTGCTTTTAAAAGAAGTCTATAGCTGTTTTACAAGTGTATTATCAAAACATCATAACTAGGGGACCAATAGCTCGGTCATTTTGGCTTTTATCGGAACCTTTAATCAGTATTGCTGTGTCTGCTAATTTAATCACAACTTCGCGAAGTTCACAAATTTAATAATTTATCCCTTGTATATTACAACCTATTACACTACACACATTTTGTATCATCTAATTCGCTTTAGTTAATTATTATTTACTGCGTGCAATCTTGTTTGATGTAGGTGGTTGGGGTTTAACGTTCCCTTTTAAGCACAGAAGCTACACAAAACGTGGACGTACACTTTCAAGCTGAATCTGAACCACCGTAATGCAGTCAAATGATAACTCTCCTCCACCGGGAGTCAAACCCGGGACCCGGTGCACTAAAGAATCGCGCTCTAGGCACTAAAGTAACGGGAAGGACTACACAACGTAATGTAGAAATAATCGTTCCTAATTTAGACTAACTCCAAAATATGCTTACCTTTTCTACATTACTCCAGAACGTTTTAACTTCCTTTGCCATGTGAGATGCTATTTTCTTCAGTCGTAATTCCTGTAACTTCTCTTCTTTCTGGGCCTGAATAGCCTTCTCCTGGAAATGTTTCTGTACCATTCTGGCACACTGTAACATCCGAAGAACTTATTAGAATATGTTTAATTTTGCACAATACAAACAGCTTAAAGGTAATATTACACGCATATTTGAATTTTAATAAATCCATCCATAAGCATCCTATAATACAAGTAGTTGTTTTATTTGAACTCTAAATTCATGTTCTTTTGACAGCAAGTATGTAACTATGTATGAATACTACTAACTATGTAACTAAGTACAATATTTCACCTTATGAGAAACAAATCGACACATTTTTATTCAATATTATCTATACTGTAAGGTTCCACGCGTCTTCACACCATACTAGATGTAACCATGTGTTTCTATACCCATGTGCTTGAAGTAATCAAACAATCTACAGACGAAAGCAACAAAGACGACCTCGTCCACCTTGGTCAACATTCAACAAGTGACGTAGAGGATAGCTGTCAGCAACATTTACTACAAAAGAGAAGAGCACACCATACAAGACATCAATCTCACCCGGTTGATCAAAATACCAACTCTCTAAGGCGCCTGGCCACTGAGCGCAGCCAATCCCTCTCTTAAGACGCCCGGTGATTAAGAAGCAGCTGATCACCAAATTTTCACTCCACTCTCTGCACGGCTACTGAGAATCACCCAACGAAACCCACCCTAAAACGAACCTATAAACTTCCGAAGTTACACCATTTGTAATATTGTACTCAAGAGGAAAGGTGATGGGAAAGTCCAAAACTCCCGTGCACCATCATTAGCTCTACCTATAGACAGAAAAAAACTTTACAACGCGCAATAGCGATCTGTTTGGACTTTATTAGTGATTCATGTAGCCGTCATTTCCTTCTTAACAAGATTGATTACGTTATTTTTTTCTTCATTTTAAGGTATCATTTCACCTGTATATAGTATTCAAGGACTCAATCCGTTTCCTCTGTATATAGTTTTCCATTATTGAGTTGAAAAAAAAAATCCTGTGATGTGTTCAGTAGCTTAAGTATTTTGCTTCCGACTACACACTGACGAAGTTGGTTCGACGAAACAATTTGTCACTGTCTACAGTTAGTTATCAGTATTATTGGGTGCTTACATTTACCACAGTAAAATTTATGTTTGCAAGAATCTAGAAAAAATCTACATTGGAATAACCTGTAGATAATGCTGGTGCTTGCATGTATTACTCTTGCATCACTGCAAACAATGAGCTGTACCTGAAAAACAGCCATCGATCGTCGATGATGCATACTGAAATCAACATTTATATATCATCAAAATGAAGCAATATGTTCTTTCAAACTACTGGAGTATTACTAAATAAAATAAGGAAAAAAAAATTAACTTCAAAAATGTCCTCTAGACTGTGACAAAAGAAAATTACCATTTTATATACAAGTTTTTTTTTTATTTTTTTACTTTTTTTATTTACAATCAATTAGCAAATAATTTAAATACATCAGAGTCTACTTACCTTCTTCGCAGCTGCCTTCTTCCATTTCCTCTCCTGAGCGAAATCTGCCGCAAGCCACACCATTTCCTCCAACAGATAGTCCCAATGGGCTTTCGCTCGAGGTGGCTCTTGGACTTTTGGCAATCGCTTTTCAGACCATAAACCTTCCCTTTGCAACTCAGTTATCCTCTGCATCACATACGCCTCCTAAAATAATGTCAATTAATAATTGTCTTGTTCATCATTAGAAATGAGGGGAAATGCTAACATTAAAGGAATGGGTTTATAATGTAGAACAGCCAAATAAAATCAAAATCTTCGATGCAATCTTGTAGTCTGGTGGCAACAAAAAATTCTCGTTAACAATACATTATTCCACTGATTTCAAACAATATTACAAAGCTGTAATTATTAGTGATTCTTTATACTACTCGCTCGCTACCAGGCATTTAATAATAGAAATTGACTTTACTCATCTCTATGTATGTTGTAGTATCCAAATACTTTATATTAAAAAACATCTGCTCAGTTTTTCAAACTACAAAATAAACTTACACGAGCTGGGATCGAACAAGGGCACACGTACCTGAGATAAGCAAGCCAACGCGTTCCAACTTTTCAATAGAAATGACGGTATCATAATGGAATAATAAAATCTAACCATATTGTTAACAGTAACTGTGCCAGACCGCACCTGTGTTTAACACCACAACGGAATTGGAACTGGACTTACCTCAGTTTCAGCGTGTGAGAGAAAGAAAACTGTGACATAACGTATGGTGTACACAACCATTACTGGCGTCTAAGTGGACTTGAATATTACACATCATATTTTGGAAGATTCTTCCTAGCATGGCCCTATGATTTTACATATATACAAGGAATTTTGTGAAATTTAATTTTTTGTGCTCTCACAGGGAATTGGACCAAAGGCGCAGCGCTAGCCACTAGGCCAGCAGGGAAGGCTTAAAAATGATTTTACACAAAAAGATATAACTTCGTAACTGTAGTAACGAAAGTTTTTATTTAAACTGAAAGTGAAAGTCACATATATAAACTACCATCTTAAAGTGCACTTTGAGATAAATAATCAACGCACTAATACATTATTTGATTCCAGACTTTTAAAAGTTTAATTTCTTGAAAATATAAATTCTCGAAAACGCTTTCATTAATCAAGCAAACATTTCTTTTAAATCTTGATACCACCATCTTTAAACAATTTTTGAAATGCAACAAATGCATTGAGTATATAGTTTAAGGTGCATTATTATTTTAATGTTGACACTTTACCTTCATTTTAAATTGTGGTAAGTGCATTTGTTACTACAGGTACAAAGTTCTATCTTTTGATCTCATAGTTTACTGGAGTTGTAGCATTTTAATGTCACTAAGTAGTTGCTTGCAAAAGACGAACTAAGCGTGCCTATTACCTAGAATAGTAGTTGATCTATTCGAAATATTTAGTACATACCAAAAATCTACGATGATTCCACAAACATGTCGCATCGTAAACTAACATACAATGTAAATATTGGTTAAATTCTATATCATTCTATAAGCAATCACACAAATAATAAATGCACTAGAGCCCTGTTTTGACGAGACTGACCATACTTAAGTTGAAGAGCGAAATAATGACTTTTCATATACAGTATTATACATTCAATGTATTTCTTCAAAACTGAACATCAGAACAGAACGTAGCTAAACTAAAGCCACACTCTAAAACAATTAACTTCAATGCAGCCTGCGAATATATAGATTCCCTTACATTAGATGAACATTTTTTGTGCCGAAACCAAATATGTATCTAAAATTTGGTTCAACTGTACTATAGTGTTCATTTGCAAATTCAAATATATACAGGTATTTTCCCTCACATACCTGTTTCGCCTTTTCAACAATCTGCTCCTGACTTCCCAGAGTATTTTCATACAGAGATGATATGGAATGTTGTTTGGGATGCTGCCGTGACCCCTGCGTTGCCACTGGTAACTTGGGATGCTTGGGTGCTCCCTGGTATACTCTCTTCTCACCCTGACTAGACGGAGACGTTGATAATTTGCCTGCACTAACTGGGGAAACACTACTCGCAGACGATGCAGGTTCAGGAATCAAAGGCGTACCACCTACTTAAGAACATATATATATATAAACTCTCTCATAAGGTTTTAAAAATAAACAGCATTAATTTTTCTATATTTTTACATTTAGAGGAAATCATACTACACTGATCTACTTTCATTAACATATCTATATAAACTTGAGGATAAATTAAGACATACGTAATTTATTTACATAAAATTCGAAATGACCATGATTTCCCACTTAAACACCTTAAAGAACGTGGCACCTACGATGACTTAGGACCAGGGTGGGGGGGAAAAATGATTTAAAAACAATCATTTTTGTTGATTTTTTTTTTTTTTAAATCAAATCTTTCTCCTCGTACATTACAAGTCGCGAACTGAAGAAAAACATTAGGAATTAGTATTAAATGCTAATTATGCAATTTAAGTGAAAGTATTAGGGTTGAATTTTGAATTAATCCCCAATTGTTAACCTATATCAATCCAAACAATGTTTCTTAACCCTTTTAAATTATGGCTTTGTTAAAGGTAAATTATAGACTTTCTGTCATGCAGGTACATCATCATCCCTATTTATCCTAGGATCATGGTTCATACCTCATTCTCTTCAGAATAGAACAGCCTTTGAAACTGTAAATTCACATTTCCCTATCGTGTCCTTGAAGCGGAAAATTGAGAGAAAATGGGATTTTTTTTTTCTTTTCAAATTTTGATCCCCTCTGGACTCCCTTGTGTTAATGCACATATCTCAAAATCAACTTGGAAATACTAAGGGGTGTACCAAATGTGTGTATAAAATTTCAAGCTATCTTGAATAGTAAGGGCGGGGAAAATATTTAACAATGAGCTAAGAACATCCCCACAATGCCCCAGATAACCCGTCATGTAATATAAAAATTTCCTCAGACATCCCTATTTATCCTGATTTGTACACTATGCTCTTCAGAATAAAAAAGATTTTCAATCGTACCATTCAAATGTCTCCATTGTGTATCTGGGGCGGAAAAATTACGAAAAAAGGGATTTTCTGTTAAAAATATCCCTTTTTACTTTTTACCCCTCTGGACCAAAAAGATGGTTTTAAGGTAGAGATCTGAAACACTGAAAAATACTAAGGGGTGCATTGAATAAATGTGCAAATTTCAATCTTCTAGGTGCAAAAGTAAGCACGCGAAAAAAATATCCCCCACATACCCCAAATTCCCATATAAAACAGGATCTCAGGTACAGTTTCCTGAAACATCCCTATTCTAGAATCATGGTTTGTACATCATTCTCTTCAGAACAGAACAGCCTTTCAAACAGTACCATTCATATGTCCATCTGAATCGCGATTTTTTTTATTTTTTTTTTCCCTCTGGACCCCCCTGTTTTCACGCAGAAATCTGAAAACATCTAAAAAATACTAAGAGGTGCACTGAACGAGTGTGCAAAGTTTCAGTCTTTTGAATGCAAAATGTAAGCCCCCCCCCCCCCCAAAAAAAAAGCATAACAAAAAATATCTTTTTAAATTTATGATGTCATTACACACTATCTCGACGCAGAAAGGCGTGAAAGCATATGTAACATGTTCTACAATGCCTCCAGTCTTGAAAAAAATGAAGAAAAAAGGTTTATTGGTACTTTTTTAATCGAATAATGAAGATTCGATTTTTAATAGAATCAAGATAGGTAATATAATTTAAAAGGTTAAGCATTAAGGAAAAAGTTTAGCAACGTTTATCAAAATGACACTTTTTTCACAAAAGTTGCTGATATTTCGTAGGGGCATATTTAAAAAAAAAATGGAACTAGTTTGAGGCAAGAAATACATACATTTCGCCTAAAGTTATAAACCTTAAAAAAAAAAAAAAAAAAAATGGAGAGGGAATAGGACCCCTCTAAATACGCCCTATTATCTGGGAACAAAAAAGCAGACGCGCACACGGAAGAATTTTCGTCTTAAATGTCAATGGTGATTTCCCCGTTCGAATAGTTACGATTTACAAACCCCGCTTGTTTTCATACTATGCTGTACATACTGTACATTTGAGTCTCCCATAACCGAAATAACAGAACAGAAACGGAATTTTACTTATTTTCACTTTAAATTATTTTATTTCGGAATTTGATTTAAATCAACGATTTTTATTTATTTTTTTTTTTTTAAGTTATTTAAATCTTGATTTAAATCAATCCACCCTGCTTAGGACTCCTAAAATTCACAATATAGCAAATAAACTGTTTCATTATTTTGAAGCAGGCGCAGGAAATTAACAATTTCCGATAGGGAAAACAAAAAGTAGCGCGAGTTCATACAACCTATAACTACCAGTATTTACATAGCGTTACCAATGCGTGGGTTCTATTTTATAACCACACTTAATCAAAGAAAAGCTTCAGAAACTGCAGTAAGAGAGGTGGGCAACCTCACTCGATTTTTGGGAACAGCAAGTATAGATTAAAAGTTTCGATTTGACATGGGATGGATAATCACTATCTCAGTTACACTAAGTTTCTTGGAACAAACACAATAGTTCATTCTAAAGGACATACGTTAATGCACTTGTACTTATGGAAGTTCCATGCGTATATTCAAGTTGTCATTTACTGTATTAATAATCGATTTCCTTATGGAATAAATCAATTTCAACATGCCTATGAAGCAGCATTAACGTTCTTGTCGTTTACATTAAACAACTGGGCCGTTTCCTTCCAAAATAAAAGTCAAACCCAAGATACATAATAAAAGCTGATTATGGCCCAAGTTAAATCGAAGTTTTTAATACATCTTAAGGAACCAAATTTTCAGGAGAAAGGGTTATATCAGACAAAGTGAGTTTCGCAAGGCATCTTTCAAGATATCTGTCGAAGCCAAGACAAATCGTTAGCTTCCTTCCCGACTCAAATTTCTAACATATTTTATATATATAAACCACCTTCGTATTCAAGAGGAAATGCCCACCTCCAAATGAGACTCACGACAATACATTATTTTCATACTTTCTCAAACATTGCCGTTTATGACATGTGTTCAACATCTTGAGAATTTAATTAAACGAAGATTCGCCTTTGATTATGACTCCCAGATGGTTTAGTTCAGCCGGCGCAGTTCCGAATTGATATCATCTGTCCCCCTATTCTAAAAAAGTTGTTTGGGTCTCCAAACGTCTCGGTTTCCCCTCCTAAACTTAAGTTAATGTCATTCCTTTGATATTTAAGAAAAAAATCGCTTTTATTGATTGTTGACACTCAATGTAAAAATAATTTACCCTCTGCCATTTATTTTTGTGTTTACCTATGTAATACATTTTGGTATCTCAACAAGAACCAATTGTGTAGTATCTATGAATATACTTATATTTTTATAGAATGCTCTAGTTTCTAAAAATCTAGAAATGACAGTGTTCTACCTTTGATGCATACTGTCCGTAACAAAGTGATTTTAACATATTCGCTACCATAAATGACTTTCATCAATTACTACGAATACCGGTATCAGTTCATTCACTATTATTATTATTATGATCCCACAAACCATTAACCTTTTTAAATTATATTATTTTTAGTGTATTGGCTACTCTTCATCTTTCGGTTAAAAACCATCAATAAAGCTTTTTACTTCGATTTTATTGATTGTTTTTTCAAATACTAAGGCATTGTAGAACACGTTGCGTATGGTTTCACGCCCTTCTGCGTCGCAACATACGATGACATCAAACTTACAGACAATATTTTTTGTTGGGCCTAATTTTTTGATGGATTTTTGGTGAACTTACTTTTGCACCTAGAAAATTGAAGTTTTGCACACACATTCAGTGCACCCCTCAGTATTTTTCAGATCTCTGCGTTGACGCAGGGAAGGGGGTCCAGTAGAAAAAGGTTTAAAAAAAAAAAATACTTTCCGCGATTTTCCCGCCTCAGATACAAGATGGAGACATGTGAATGGTACCGTTTGAAAGGCTGTTATAATCTCAAGAAAATGATGTACGAACCAAGACCCACCGGCTCTTTTGGAGTAATCTGGTGCATTAAGGGTCTCATTGGTAAATATTTTTCCCATCCTTACTATTCAAGATAGAGGCTTGAAATTTAGTACACAGCTTAATATCTTTTTACAGTTGATTTTGAGATGTGTGTTAACGCAGGGGGTCCAGATGGACTCAAAATTTGAAGAAAAGAAAGAAAGAAAGAAAAAAAAACTTTTTCTATCACAATTTCTCGCCTCAGGGACATGATAGGGAAATACGAATGATACCGTTTGAGAAGCTGTTCCTTTCTGAAGAGAATGAGGTGTGAACCATGATCCTAAAATAAATAGCGATGATCTGTAGTTGATTGACTGGAAGTCTATAATTTACTTGAAAAAAGCCAAAATTTGCACGGGTTAAGGTTAGTTTAAAGGGACAAGTTTCGCTGCTAGATGTCACTACAGTCTTCGTATCTCTCATGTATTTTTTACCTTTCACGAAAATTCACGATTTTTCTGATAAATTTCAACCTAGAGACTTCAAATTTTTAGAGAATGAACTTCATAACCTATTGAAGGCAACAATGCGTGCCGATTTTTTATTTAGAATTTTCTTTATTGTTGAAGTGGCTTGATTGTTGAAATGGATATCCAACCTTTAACAATGTAACTGTTTCAACAATGAAGAAAATTCTAAATAAAAAATCTGCACGGATTGTTCCCTTAGATAGGTTATGAAGTTCCTTCTCTAAAAAATTGAGATCTCTAGGTTGAAATTTGTAAGAGAAATCGTGAATTTTCGTGAAAGGTAAAAAATACGTAAGAGATATACGAAGACTGTAGTGACATCTAGCGGCAATACTTGTCCCTTTACACCAACCTTAATTGACAAGTTGTAAGAAATACCTATAAGTAAATACTACGAACTCTTAACTGGCTCTGACTAGTTTGCTCGAAACTGATTCTGATCTCATTTGGTACAAATTTTATTGAATCGGCATGATATACTGGACAAGTACTTTCCACCTACATTATGTTAGCGAATCTCATTGTTTGTTGCTCACTTAAATAATGCTTTGTTATTTAATTGGTAGCGAATGTGTTATACTAAATGTACACGAAATATGTAACTTTCTACTATACAGTAATTAATAAAGATCAACTTGTCTTAACAATGTACTTTCGTGTTAAAAAAAAATGCTCTCCTTTTAAACAGGATGGTTAAATTTCAGCTACTGCAAAATCAGTCGTCTTCTCAACCAATTACTACGACGGGAAAGGAACTCAAGCTGGTTCTGCGTTAATCTGAAAGAAATATACACTTCCGTCCTATCACAGTATTTCGTTGAAAAGACTTCACGATCGTAGCAGATGTTGGCC
Organism: Thermobia domestica; assembly: GCF_964235325.1. Classification (NCBI taxonomy): domain Eukaryota; kingdom Metazoa; phylum Arthropoda; class Insecta; order Zygentoma; family Lepismatidae; genus Thermobia; species Thermobia domestica. Next base: position 56,244 of record NW_027656109.1, on the reverse strand, counting down.
TACTGTTTGAAAGGTCAAAACAAGTATTTTTTAACTTAGTATTAACGAATGTCTACATTACAATGTTTACAATCTAACAAAACATTCAATGGTTTACTTATACTACGGGCGACGAATATACATTTAGAAGCTTCGACTTACTTGCATGCCAACCTAGAATTGAAATTCTTACAACTAAATATAAATACTGAATAACGAAATGAAACGTTCTGAATACCAACAGCAATCACCAATTTCAATAGAAAAACAATTTAAAAACAAAAACCAGAAGTTATCATGCAAAAATAAAGAAAAAAAATTAATTAAAAAAAAAAAAAAAAGACACCAAACAACAACGAAGGGAACATTCGCATCTAGCAGTACGAGTAGTGCATGCATCGATCTAACTACGATAATCCCATTATAGCTATAATGACTGATGTTCTGACTACCTGGTATTAGGGGGGCTGTGGAGGAACTCACGGTGCCTTCTGAGGGAGTCGGAGGTTGTCGCATTGCAAACACCATACCATGCCTACCACCTTGGGGCCGACCGGGTACAAAACCTGTGTACACAATGAACTATCATAGAGAGGATAGAAGGGATTGCCATATCTACTGTTGCCCTTTACACATAAATATAACCATCACACGATACACCAACAGGATTGCCACACACAATTATAGCTTTCCTAGATTTATATTCTTTCCCACCAATAAACTATGTGAAACATAAGAAAACAGGCAAATCCCTCAAGCCTTTGGGCATATTTTACTTTTTGTTTAGATGTATATTCTATTTCTAACTCGATATCACGCTTCAAATTAAAACCGGAAGCTTTAAGCTTGAAAACAAGAAATGTTTGTGTCAATTTTAAGCTACTGGCTGTTACTACTCCCCAGCCATCGCATATCAATAGCAATTAAGCATTATTTAGAGAATGCTTTAAGAGGGGAGAGAGCTACAAACCAATCTACCTAGCGTTTCGCAGGCTTACGGACTTCTTTAGAAAACCAAAAAATGCTACTGATTAGGGGTACGTGCTATTTAGCCATCGCGTTTTTTAAGCTGTAATTGAAATTAATAATCACATCACAAACAATCATCCCTTGTATTGTCTAGATCTGTCATTTGATACAAAAAAGTTATATTCCTTTGAACATGCTAATATTTCATGAATGGTTCAATATCCATCAATATATGCCACAGCAGTCCGTCAATCACGCTCAGAATTAATCTGCGCTTATAAAACAGCTCTGACTAAAGTATGTCGAAGAAAATCTAAATTACACCCTTGACTGCTACTTTCCTAACCTTATTACACAAAATTAAATTATTACCTAAGAAATGGCAACCCCGTACAACACTACAGTATTTAAGACAAACTACCTGCAAAACCGTAACACAAAATACATAAGTTGCTACCAAAAACTCTTCTTCCTTTTTATCCTTTCTTACTACAACCTTTATCCGTTCAATATTAAAACAAAGAGTGTAACGCTACAGAATAGTTCCTCACAAAGACCAATTCTGTGGTGGAAATATGTAACAAAGTTTCTCTTTTTCTGAAGTTTACATTTCAGATAAATAAGTCCACACAAATATCAACAGTTTCGTCCTGTACTGAACTATTCTAGAGTAACAGTTTTATATGAGTAAAATCAGTCACTGTAATACCTACACGATTTCATCTTCCACATACCAACGATATAACTATTGAAATTATACTACGATTAAAAACTCCTAAGTTATATCGGAGAAAACTTATCCTGGAAGTGTTCTAGAACTAATGTGTTAATTTCAAACTGATATTTCGAATGACGTCCTGCGACTCTTCAGCGGAGCATGTTGTGGATAGATGTGGAAGAACTACTTTTTGAATCCTACATCTTCAGGAATAATAACTTTGATCTTGCAAAATAGATGTTTTAATAAGTACAATAAACTTAAATTGAACATTAAAACCACACCTGCGATACAACTACGTCTAAACATTTTCTAAGGGCGACCAAACTGATTTCTGAAGATGTAGGACAAAGAAATGAAATGAAATATCTGAGTTTTACGTTCCATGATTATGTCAGCTAGGCTAAAGGAGACGATGATGATGATGATGATGATAAATGAATGAAATGGTGGAATGAAGAAAGTGGGAGGAAACGGGAGAAACCCGAGGAAACCAACGCGCACAGTTTGCCCACCACAAAATTCGCTTGGCGCGAGCTGGGATCGAACCAGGGACTCCAAGCACCAGAGGAGAACGCTCTTACCATTGAGCCCCCGCGGCCCTAGGACTAACAAGAGTCCTAGGACACATTCACAACAAACTTTGTTGAAGAGTAGCAGGAAAGAAATCGAAATATTGGTTTGAAAGCAATAAATCAGCTGCAATGCATTCACCGCGTATAATCTCAACTAAGGATGTAGTTACGACACTGTCAAAATAAACTTTTTTTTTTTTTGTAAGTCATTCATTAATTGTAGTGCACTGCTCAACAATGAGTAACCACCCCCTCACAAAAAGTTATTTTGATTAAACCATTTTGTAATTGGTAAAAGTTATGATGTAAAACTGCAACATAACCATATATTTACATTACATTACATATACTTATTGAAAGAAATGTGAAAAAATGCTGTAAATTTCGACAAAGAGAAATTTCGCTAATCAATGCATAATGAATAATTGAAATATGACCAGTCTTATCTTGTATCCCGAAATAGTAGAGATACAATCCCACAGTTCCAGTATACGCTATAATACATTTTGTCGATGATTCCTGCTCAGCTGAAGTCCTATATAGAAGTTCCTGCCTTCCTGAGGAAATAAATTTTAAAAACCAAACTTCTCAAAAACAGTCGCTACCTTGACTTTCTGGGAAAGTAAAATGCAAAGATTATAACCGTCACCAGGTTATTTAAGTAAGTTTTGTGGACGCTCTGTATATTTTGGAAAGAGAAACCATTCTTCGATTTATACTTTATTTTTTCCGACGCAATAACTTCTTTTCTTCGATGGGAACTGCTAGTAACAGTTTTCTTTCCCCACGAATTAGAACAAAGTCTTTCATTGTTCACCCATACATATATGTGAAACGTTGTTTTGCGGTAAGATTTTAGTGAGTAACAAAGACCACGTTTATTGGGGAAGCTATAATGTATGAAAATCGTATTTCTACTACTTACATACTTCAGTGATTCTTTCTTACTCATTAATATGCGAATATTACATTATATGATTGCTTGCAACTAAATTAGGTGTTTTCTTCAATCACTTATGGTAATACTTAGCATGAACAGGTGCAACCCAGCCAACCTGTCGCGTAGCAATATTGTTCAGCCACTTTTTATCTAGAAGTTCTCACGGTCAACTATCGGTTTTCTTCTACATTGTGGCTAGTAAACTGTGAATTAACGCAGATTCCTTCAACATTTAATTTGCATATCCATACAGGTGATTTAACTTGATCATGTTTAAAAATGAACTGCCAACATTGACCAGTTGGTCACCCCAACTTGTACCTGGAGCACCTCAACTCTAGGAGTTTTCTCCGCGTTTCGATATAGCCAACACGTTGGTTGAATTCGCTATAGAATTAAGTAAAGGGGCATACGTCTAGTAGCCGCTCAAGGACTTGTATAGCGGTTAGCTCCCATTTTGAAGTCCCGGGTCCGCTGACCCAGTGCGTATAATTAGTAAACGGGTCCTACCAATGTCATAAATTATACAATGCGACTGCCTGCCTGTGTTTTGTTCTGCTGGATACTACTGTCGAACTTTTTACGGACTCTCCTCACAGCAGCCAGGAACTTACGTCGTGGGATTACTTTTCGTGTTACCCCACAGTGCTAACCCCCATGTGCATTAGTTAGTGGTGTGAGAAGCGTTTGTGTTGAACCCCCAAATATAATATTTCATCCATATACATATGTGATACAAATTTAAAGGGCTATAACGTCATGAAATGTGAAGTGTAATTTTATATTTGTGGAAATAGTTAAGTATTTACACATATATCAGTGTTTAGTGTTGTGTGTTTTCGCTGCATGTGTGAATGATACTTTTGTGTGTCGTGGTCTGAGCAATGATCTGGATGTCCGTGAGAATTTCGAGACGAGACATCCGAACCTCTGGGTACTTTGTGCTTATTTCATTATTGAGACCCGAGGGCGATCCGAGGGAAGTTCTGTAATCCCTTTCTGGAAATGTTCTTTAATATCTTAACCAGATAAGTTCGCATCTCCTGAAAGTATTCGATAGTGGGACAGTTGGGGCAGACCCGAAAAGCGATTACAAGTTTATAGGCTCATCATCACTGGTTTAACTGATGGCACAATTGAAGTAACTTTGTACGCCTCACGGACTTTAGTTGCTACAATCAGTAAATTACAGTTACGATATTCATTCCAGCACAGTGACTGCCAACAAACTGTATCATACTTCTCTCAAGAAGCCGAGTTCGCTACGTTTTTAAGAAGGGTGTTTTTCTCTCAGAAAGCTTCCACAGGTACGCAAGAGGTTTTTACGCATGACTCCATCTTGAGAGTAATCAGAAGCCAACAACAAATATGTCAGGGCTTATCTAAACTGTATAATTAACCTCTACTACTTCGGGATACGAAGAAAGAAGTATTCATATTTTAGTAATTCGATGAACAGATTCAAATCTGAAACTTGTGCACGGTTCGAAATGCCGCTCCCATCAAGGTGGTTTCAAAATACAACAACCACAATAACACTCCTGACTCAACTGCGGTTCCGATGATACTTTAATACTTTCAACACTGTAATAAAAATGAATTATTTCAGGCTACAAGGAAATTGCTTTCTTATATTGGAAGAAGAATGCATAAGCTTAAACAAATATAAAACCCGATACGCTTATATTAAATTGAGGTACGTATGGTCAGCACAATCATTACTGTGCCAGTTTCCTTCTTCCTCTGTTAATCTCACTGACCACACAACCAATACAATACAACTTATTCCAAGATCGCGTATCTGCGTGACCAGACTCAACACATATGACTTTCGAAATCTAACGAACCGTATTACCAGGGCGCTAACTATAATAATAATAATAATAATAATAATAATAATAATAATAATAATAAATACTGAAACTGTTCACCTCGACAGGATTCAGATACTTGAGATTGAAAAAGAAGTAAATGAGTTTTTAAGGCAAATTAATATACCCCATATAATGAAAACCAGATAAATGATAAAGACCACTGAACCTGGCCGTTGGATGGGGAATTCCCTATTTGAAGAACAAAATTCAGCCTTTTCCGAAACAGTATTCATTTTCGCTTTTATACCAACTGAAAAAGAAACAAACGCTCTTCCGAACAATCAACCGTACCTTAGGTTTTGTTATATATTGAGTTCACTCACCCTGTTGATTAAGCTGAGCTACAGCCGCTGGGAGAGTGGTGGATACAGCCACAGGAGTTCCACCAGAACTTGGTACTTTGATCTCAGGAGGCGTCAAATCATCGTCATCTGAATCTAAACAATTGCTCTTCAGAAAATGTACAAGTTGTGGCGTAGGTCGTTTCCGCCACGTCGGATAGTCCATCATGTTTCCACCACTTTGAAGAAAAAACAACTCAGCAACATGTTCGATGTAGTTCTCTTTATTCTGATGTAGATGAACTAATTTATAATCACAGATCTGTTTACGCAAGTTTCCTATTTCCTCATTTGGAGGTGGTTTCTCTTCCAACTTGATCTTCTTTCGAGGCTGGGGGCTCGTAACAGGACTTGGTAATGTTCGAACAGGGCTTGTAATCGCAGGAGCCAGGAAGGCGCCTGTGGGAGTTGACGTTCGAATGACATTTGAAGCAACCACTACAGGAGTTTGTGACACTTGACTTAAATTACTTGCACTTGTCCGTCTCGACGTTAACGAATTCGTAAGCGTAGGTAAGTTTGTTATTTGCCCTATATGATGAACTGTGCCTATATTCTGTTTCGACGTACTGGGTTGTGAAACATTGATAGCTATTGTTTGTTGCCCTATATTAGCTGGAATTGTTTGTTGTCCTATCGCTAGAGAGACAGTATGTCTTCCTCGCACGTCAGTGTCTCCAGCACTAGATGCATTATTGTTCACTACACTAACAACACCTCCACTAGTGGCTATTTGCCTCACTATCGTGTCCTGCAGAGTAGTAGCACGGCCCGACGTATCGGTAGACGAAACTGCAACAGCCCTCGCGACGGGAGTTGTTCCAACGACATTAACACGTGGTTGTGCTATATTCAGAATTCGAGTCACACCGGCTTGTTGTAAAGCAGTGCCTGCAAGTGACGGGATCACCTATAAATAAAATACAAGCATCAATAAGCGAATTTATAAAACTAGGTCTATTATATACAACTTTTCAAGAGTATTATATACAAATAAATCGTAGTATTAGTTATAATTAGTTTACCTCTATTTGTTAACTTGTATGAATAGATTGCTTTCTCTGCAACACTATTTTCACCACCTGCTACGGTTAAACTTGAATATATTTCATTTCTAATTTTTTACAAGGCAACAACGTAAGAAATACAATAAATTCCAGTTTCCAGCAGTAGAAGGTGGTAAAAAACGACCGAAATTATCTCTACTGATTAACATTACAATATAAAGGAGTAAGTTGACAATTTATTGCTATGTATCCTGTAACATAGAACAGCAAAAATAGCTGCTACTACCAACAAAAAACGGACGTAACTGGTTTTCCAGCAGACGTAACTGGTTTCATTTTTCCAAAAATCGTAGAAAACACTCGCTTAAGTTGTTTTTATTATAAAGATATGCCTCAAAACTACAAAAGCTTACTATAAAAATAAAAAAGCAGAGAGGGCTATTCCCGCTGTCCGTCTTTATTACGAAATGAAATGAAATTAAGTTTTACGTACCACGCTTATACCGGCTAGACTGAAGGAGAATGATGATGAGAAAAGAGTAAAAGGATAAACCCCGAAAAAGCCCCCACACACGGTATTTGTCCACCACAAAGTTCACTTGGCGCGAGTTTGGGATCGAACAAAGGATCCCAAGTACCAGAGGTGAATGCTCTAACATTGAGCCACCGCGGCTCCCGACTTTATTAGACGTTCTACGATGAGCAGAACCTATCGGTGAAACAGAATGTGATAAGTTCTGATAAAAAAAAATCTTTCCTCTACATCATCTATATAATCAATTCTTTCGACCTCCATCTCTCACCTACACATAAGAACGATACTACTAAAAGAAAAAAATACGTATTAACACTACAAGTCCGCATTGAATATTGTAACGTTAAGTCCGTATGGAGTCAAATTGGACCCCGCACTTAACTTAGCAGCAATTACGTTTGGTTATTTTTGTTTGTTTCACTAATTTCGAGTTAATTAAAGCATTGTAAATAATAGTAAGGCATCCTATATGTACATAACCTATATAATTAGCAACATTTAGTACAAAATAATGAGTTCCTATAGGTACTAACTTAGAAACAGATTATGTAAGTATTTTACGTTTGATTTTATGTATATCATATTTTGTTAATCTTACAGTTTACCATTGTTACATTGTCTTCTAAACCACTTATAGTAAGCATACTTGTTGTTTTCCAATTTTGGTTCAGTTCTAATCTTGTTCAGTCTCATCACTCTCATGACTTTCTGTTCCATCCTGGCACTTTGAGCACATAACTTTTTTCATGTGCTCCGTACACACAAATTCCGAACATTTGTCACATGTTATTATTATGTTACGAGGGCAGTCTGCATCTTTTGCGTTTCCTGCTTTCCTTAGAGACTGGTTAAGTTATTTTCTTAACTAGCAAATCTCCAAAACCGTACGCTCTGACTGCAGTTGTAAATGATTTCTTTCGCCTTTGTGAAATTTGTATTCCACATCTGACTTCATCTTTGGCTATATTTCCTTTGACAGTATGCGTAGAAATTCCCTTCTTACATTTCCGATTACTTTACAGTAAATTGTGTACGCATTCAAAGCTGCCATGTCAAGACGATCATAGAAAACTGCAAGAGGTCAGCGCCGAGTACCTCGTTTTGTGGAACAGTCCCTCAACACTTAGTCAAAAATATCAACTCCATAGTTTGTTCAATTGTAGAAAAGAACTGTTTCTGGCTTTTTCTCCTCACTGTAAACTTCAGGAATTGTAAACGTTCTGTGAAGAGAGGAAAGCAAAATTAGGGACTTATTCTTCTTTGGAACGTAAGAAACAATCACAGTACCATTGTTGTAAGCAAATAAAGAGAAATATTGTTCTCGAGCCTTAGATGCTAAGAATTCGTTTGGCATTTCTTTTCGAGAAGATCGAATCGTTCCCACAAAACTTAACTACATTTCCATTAACGTTTGACCCAAATCAAAGTTTGTGAAGAAATTATCTGTAGTTATGTTTTTTTTTCCACTATCACTCAAATGTTATACCAAGTCAATCACTACTCTCTTGCTTTGATTCTTCTCCCTCACACTACCGGTCATTATAGGGTAAACCTGCAAGTTTAGTAAGTCCCTATTTCCAGTCATCTGCTGCCCAAATTTTAATTCCATGTTTATCTGGTTTCGATGGAATGTACACTTTGAATCCACAACGTCCCGAAAAACACATAACTGTTCATCCACTGTTATATTATTAGAAGATACAAGTGCTGTTTTACACTGCTTTGCGAACTGTCCCAAAACTACTAATATGGCTTCAGCCTTATTCCCAGATTTTATTTTCCTCCCTTTCCGTGTCCGGTTGTCGTCAAACCAAAGACACCTCAAAATATCTTGACCTCATGTCTGCTTATTGTGGCTCAAAATACTGGAAACCTGTACTCCGTACTCCAAAATTCTTCCAAAGGTTTGTTTTGACCTTTCTCCACACCAACACAAAGAAGCATCCCTAATAATGCTTGAAGCTCTCTAGTATTTATGTCATGCCAACGGGACAATTTGCCTGAACGTTGTAGTTCTTCAACACGTTTGTTCGTCAGTTATAAAAAGTTTGAAACACTAGAGTGCATTATGGACGTCAACATGACCTACCACGCCACTATCAGCGCAAATAATGTTTCGAGCGGGTTGTCTCTTGAGAACAGGAGGTGTTGAGGCCCATTGAATACTTCCGTCACGCCTAGAAAGTATTCTCGCATCATCTCCAATTGATTCGGACTGCTTCACAACCTTCGGATACCATTATCACCTTCCAATTCGTCTACCTGCTCTGTAAAATCCGCATCCGCGTCACTACCACGACTGCCATCATAACAGTTCTCTTCTGTATCACTAAATAAATCATGTTTCGCTTGTTCTGCACTGTACCCTTTTGCAAATCTACGATTTTCCGTTACAGAAAGTATACTTCAATTCACTGCAAAATGAAAGATAAGCTGTATCACTTCCACAGAAAAATGGCACAACAAACCAGAGCAAACAACTCGAAATGATAGTCGGATAACAAACCTCATTTGTTTTGCAGTCAGCAGAGGTACCAGACCCACCCGTTTATTTGTAACTCCAGGGAAATAAAAAGTGTTTGAGTTTTTGGAAGTTTCGTGAAGTCCACTTGGAGCCTATTGGGACCCTAACACAAATTTCTTCATAACCGTTGTTTCTGTAATAAAGTTTATTGCTTCTTTTGAATACAAATATTATTTAAAAAGTAGTTAACAAGGAACACAGACAGCATAATAAGTCATCAATTGCCGTTGAGTTTGTTTTTCTAGTCGTTGCCATAACCTAGATTTTTGGGTACTTGAAATTCTGGTCACACTGTAATTTCTATGTATGGCAACACTGAAAATTCTTCCGACTCGTATTTTCGGGTGTAGAATAACATTATTTATTACTAAGGTAAGTTATATTTCATTATCTCTTTTTTACTTGCGAAAAACTGGCAAAAGCAAAATTGTTAGCTTTTGAAAAATATTTAGTAGTCTGCCCCCTTAAGGTGGATTCCAAATAACCATACTTCGTTCACAAATGAATCGAACCAGATCCCCCCATGCACTAAAGAAATGTGCGCTAACCGCTAACCAGCGGGGAGTGCGATGAGCTGTGATTTAGTATTGTCTAGGTAATTATAGTGCTGTAGGGCTTTGTGTGGAATAAACATGTAAAAAAAAAATCAATAAGAAGTGCATTGTCGTCGTAAACTTTCCTATCCCCATACCGCCCCGTATCATCCTAAGTCGTCATTATAGTACACTTTGAAGGATTAATTTTACATGAAGATGTGTACAATGTGGTGGAAGAGGAGTTTGCATAGCAACTTCCTTAGCGAACATATTCCGAGACAAATATATTGCTGAGTCGCTGGCTTAATACAAGAGGAATTATTTCTAGTTTTGGATGTTACACGCAGGTGGTGTCAATATTGATCATAAATCATGAAAGCTGTTCTATTACTGCTTATATTCGTCTTATTTCAAGTGAGTCGAAGACATAACACAGCGAACATATATACACCTTGAGATTCAATATATGACGCGCCGAGTATCAAAAGCCGCCAAATTGAGTTATATATCGCTTGTTATAGGTTTGATATAAAGGAATTCCATGGAAACAAAATTTTGTTTAAAAGCTTAATATATCATACTAAAAAACTAGTTCAAATATGAGACTTTGTACGCGTGTATATGGAGCTTCATTGCATGTTTTGAGAAATTACTCGAAACTAAGCGAAATGAATGTGGCGGATTTTGATACTAAGGCACCTCATATCCTTAATCACGCTAGATAATTATTTTTATTCCCAGACAAGTGTAACAGGAACGAAAGTAACATTAATTCTATTCTCTTATTTATCTTCATTTAATAACAGTAATAATAAGGCTCCAAAATATAGTTGAATAAAGAAAATAATCAGATGAATTTATTGAAGAATAATAAACAGGCTACTGTTCTCAATTCCACTACCAGTTTTTACTTCACAGGAAGGAAAATTATTTGGAATTGCTGTTTGTTACTAAGTTGAAAATAAAGGAAACACGTGAACCTATTACTCCATGATGAAAGACGTTACCAAGAAAGAAAGAAAAAAAAACTTAACTATAACCAAAAGTGCCTTCTACTCTGCATAGACAACCTCAATCATTTTATCATCCTTCTCACTCGTGGCTTTTCATAACACGACATCGTTCTAGCAAACATCACTATTTACAGCGGTGACAAAAGAAATACAACCATTACAATTAAAGCTGCTACAAAACTTTTTTTTTTTTTTTTATCTGTGCTATTGTCCAGTGTACAAATGCTAAAATTCAGTGGTACGAAACGAACACCATAGAATAACGAAATACTACAAATCTATCACATTCAAATCAAAATTCTGTTTACCCCGACAGGATTCAAAATACCTGAGATACAAGACAGGTAAATGAGTTTTTAAGGTAAATTTCTATTCCCCATTAAAGGTTACCAGATAAACTGATAGAACACTTTATCTGGTCGTTGGATGGGGAGTTACTTACATGTAACTACGATACAGAGTGGCCCAAAAGTAGGTATACAGTCCTGTATGTTTATGTTATGTAGGTCTGAATAGCTACCTTTGGGCTATTCTCTATACCGCACACATAGTGAATCGTTTGAGCAGCGATTTTGCGAATATGCTACGTACATGGTAAAACTTAGAATGCCCCTCCAAAGTCTCAAAGGTAGTTACTCCGAGTTCAAATACAAGGTTACTATAAATGCCTCATCGGATCTCAAAACATGGTTATTTTCCTAAATATTACACATACAATAACAGTTTATACATTAAAATAAGGGGAAACTTACGTTTTCATCTGGCACTACAAATATACATCTGCCTGTGTCCCGCTGACTATAAAACACACGTGAACAGACAAAAGACTAGGCTATACGCTCTGTTGGATCCCGTCAATGGAAAGCACGTATGAGTGTTACTGGTAATAGGAACACGCAAACATAAACTTAATATATATTCCAAAAGAAGCCACAATGTGTTACATCAGGAGACTTAAATGGTCATGCGACGTATATTGCCTTCTGGAAGTGGCGACGAACACCGATGTTTTGAGATTGGGAGGACAGTCCAAATAACTAGAAGGGTAACATTTCCACGTAGCAGCTACTCGTTAGACTTCTTAATGAACAAAAACTGCTCATATAGCTTTGCAGCTAAAATAGCACGCAAGTCAGTAAGCTTTGGAGAATCTTGTTCTGTGCCCTACACTATAACATTCTGGCTATGAACCATATTAAAAAGCGTTGCTCCTTTGTCACTAAATATTACATTGGTGGTAATTCTTCGTCCTGCATCGATGCAAAATTTCCTTCGCAGTCCACAATCCTCTGCATTTTAATTATTCCAAGAGAAACAAACGGTTGAATTTAACTGCAGGAGGAGTTATAAATCTTCCATATAGTCAACTGCACAAATCCAATAAAAAATTAAAATCCCAATCACTAAAGTACCCAAATGGTAACAGCAAAATCGATGCCTAGAGCTAATCGGAAAGTAAGCAAAAAAAAAAAAACATCAGTAAGACCGCAAGCATTTAATTAACAGGCATCTACTTAGAATACGAATTCGGGAATACTACAGACGAACAAAAACACAATTTTAAAAATATTAGCAAAAAATATACCATGTTTTATAAATACCAACAATATTTATTAACATTGATGGGTTGTTGACATTTTGGAAAAGCGGCAGAAGTACTAGTAGTATCCGACAAGAAATTATTATGTCGGTAATTAATGAAACATTAAAATAGTTTCTGATCAAAATACGTAGTTCGCACGGAGTGTAATTTCTTGTGGTGCTTTGGTGAGCAAAATTTTAATTAATATAAATCTTATTACGTCATTTTGTAAGTCCACCATCTAAGGTCACCGCACATCACACTCTCCACTGTTTGGTTAGAAATACTTGGTTATTGCGTGCTCTTTCATTCAAAGTAGAAAACCAGCCAACTTCTTTAAAAACTGTGTGCAAACATCTTTGACTGCACCTCAACTGAAAAGTTTGTGCATGTGTGCTGGCTTCGGTAAGCTCCGTCACGTCTGATCAAAATTTTGAAAGTAATTCGCTAGTGCGATGGGTATCGAAAGAACTCCTCAGTAATGTAGTAAATTATTATGTCTAAAATATCAATTAGGACGGGACTGCAGAATCTTACTCCATATAGTGACGATTCTCCAAAGACACTGTGCAGAATACCAAACAAGCTTAAAAAAACTACTGAAACAGAACTATGCGATTCAAAATCAGAATAGTACTGTTGTAATGAAACCAGGCCAGATATTCGAAGTTCGTCAACAACATTGCCTCAAAAGAACTTAAACCGTTCGCATCTCTCTATAGACTGGATGTATTGTGAAAGCATAAAATCTACATACATATTTTCAGCAAGACTATGACACTTGTCTGTTTCATAAACAGCTAATAAACATAACATATTCAAGCAATGTTTCTATTACTAATTATGAATTCACAATTTTACTTCATCAATTCACTATTCATATTAAAAACAACTACTTACCCCTTATATCTATTTAACATTAACATTACATTCTTATATACGCAGAATTAGCTAAATACAATCGAGAGAGGATGAGCGTTCAATATCTACAATAATAGATTATGACATATACGCAATAACAGATAAGTTCCCACTACTACATAAACAGATCGAATACAGAACATCTTTTAGATCCGTAACGACCATACATAAATTTTAATATGAACTACAAATAATATAGCTTAAGGCGGAGCAACAGATTCTCCGGTGGCAAAATCAACTATTTATTCGTGTACTTCTGATATTTTCTGCTCATTAACAAAACCAATATAAAATAAAATGAATACAGGCGTAAATTAGTTTGAAGATTAGCATGAATTGATACCAAAGACGATTATTGCTGAAATTACAAACAATATGTTAATTTTCAGACATTTAGTTTTAGAAACTTTTTTTTTCATCTTAAAAAATAAATAAATAAATAAAAATTAGCTATAAGTATAAAGAAAAAGAAGTTAGACTAAAATTACATCAAATTGTGCCAGTAGTAGTATGTGAATTGGCAGAGACAGATATCAATTCTAAAGAATTTCACAAAGGCGTACAATATCTAATTTTCAAGGACATACAGAATCATAACTTTCTTCATGATGAAGATAAATTATTTGTACACCAATACAATAAATCAGTAATAGTGTAAGTATTGCGGTGCAAATGAACAACAATTAGGTATAACGGAAATTAATCCCAAACCGGGAAAGAAAAAGTGACTTCTATACACAAACAAAACAAAGACAATACAAAATAATGGAAAACTGCATGTAACGGTTATGTAATCGTTATAAACTGACAATACCACCACAGAATTCTCTGCTGCCTAGCTATTCTTTTGTGTCCTTTCCTGAGTGCAAGCCACATGCAGAAACATAGTCCCAAACACTAAGTTTCTGTTACTTTGAAATTACACTGCACTCGTGCTGCCACTTGATATGCTAAGACGAAAACTTTAATCTTCCCGTTTTTTATTCAACAACCATTATTCTATGCCTAAAACAATGTTTTGAAATTCAGCAATTTATAGTATCCCTGTACTTCAATTGTTACTTTTTAAAACAACCATCGAATGAACAACCAAGAATAATGTTATTACCAACATGATCTTACTGAGTTGAAGAAAAAAATACTACCACTCACTCTCAACGTAGTTCGTGGATGAACAACAAAGTTCCTAATCAATTTTTTAAAGATAAAATTTTACAAGGGGAGCATTTTTATAATTTCTTGACAAATTTATTTTTTACGTGATTGATAACTCATCCAGTGCCGTAACAAACATGTATTTTAATAATTAATATTGGCAATCTTAACTATGTGTAAAAGTACATGAACTAACATAAAAGGGTACTTCCGGTTGACGTCGAAAGTTAAAATTTCGCATGATTGTAGGTTTCTGGAACTAACCCACAATAAAATTCCCAAAAGTGAAGGTTTTTAATTTTTTTTTTGGGGGGGGGGGAATCTAAAGGTGCCATGAAGAAATTCCCCATGTTATTTAAATGGGCCTTTCCTTCCTATAAAATCAGGCAATTCGGCTCGTTTGTGCCATTTTGGTTGCAATATATCCAGCAGCTAGTGAAAATTACTGCACAAGACAATTTTGAAGCTTCAACAACAGTGATCGTAGTTAGTAGTACTTTTCGTGGATATTGAATAATGAACAATACGGTCTTGACTAACAAATCGTGTAATTTGTTCAAAAATTATATGAAAATGTCTTAAATTGAAGGCACAAGTTTAAGAGCCCAGCAGGTACTTCTTCAAGGAATAAACATTAACGACTTACCTGTGGTAACCCTGGTACGTTGACCTGTGATGTAATGACAAACTGCTGGCCTCCTGATGTCAAGACGTTTACATTTTGAGCCCCAGACGTTAACACTTGTTGCAGGCGAACCTGGCCGGCAGCCACCGGTGTTACATTCACCGTCTGGGGCTGAGATTGTTGCGGCGTAATGGGCTGTTGATCACTCATTTCTTAAAAGTCTGCGAAAGAAGAAAAAAAAAAAAAATCAATCAATAGTTCATTAAAGAGACAGCTAACAAATTTCGTACTTGTTGAAAGTACAAACACACTTGTAACATAAAACAGCAAAATAATAATAATAATAATAACCAAGAAATTGAGCACTAAACAGCTTCCATTCAATGTCAGCGTGCAGAAAACAAAACAAGAAAAGTTATCAAAACAAATGTCATTTCGCTCACAGATGTACGAAGATTGGCTGGATTTTAGAGTCCCTTTTCAACACTAACGATAACTGAAACGTAGGTATTCAAGGTGGAATTCCAACCGTAATGCGTTCAAATTTTAATGTTCTCTAATCACGAATCGAATATGAGGCCGTGCACGTATGAAGAAAGGTATATAAACAATAAAACATCTAGTAAGGATAAAATATAAAATTAGAAGAGAAGTCTGAATTTTTTAATGTTTTTACGTGTTACACTTAAATGGAAAATGAAACAAGTATTCCATATTTTTGCTCTGATGAACTCCTCTATGCATATACTTCCCTCAACAACATCTAGTAAGATTAATGTCATCAGGATACCAGTAGTTTCAAATAAAATGACATTTTGTCTTAGTGTCATATTACGTCCACAACTATATTACTCAACAGGACCAAAGCCATAAGACTGTCTCATAGTGTTATTTACATTTACTCCACAAATTTGTTAGGTACAAATTCTCCTGAATGCTACGAACACTAATAATGCAAGTCTCTGGATAAACAACTGAATAAACGCTGTTGACCATTACGTGAAAAAAATCAAGTACGAAGCTCTAAAACCTGAAGCATCCTGACGACTGCACCCACGAATAGAACGAAACAATCTAAAGGTTGTGTCGGAGAGTAGGTCCAAAAAAACAAAGACGTAGAAATTATAAGAAACAAATTATGACTATTTTTCTTGAAATCCACACTAATTAAACAATGTTAACGAGGTTATCTTCAAATGTAAAAAGCTGCGTGTTGTTGCTATTATTCTGAGTGGAAGCACGCTAACCTTAACATTAGAATGTAATGAGGGAATTAGTTCCCATTTTCAAAGCCGGCAGTTCGATGTGAGGGATCCGAAAGAACATAGTTGAACATGATGATGAGTTACTAAGTTTTATTAGACGACAAAGGTAAATAATCGCAGTAGGAACAGTGTATTTAGCACATTCATGCTCATGCGAATATCGATCACTGATATGCCTGCTCCCTACGGACGTAATCTCTCGCTGTCGCTCTGGGCCCCAGCTGCACTCCTGCCCTTACTTGGTTAGACAACGTTCGTGCCTTTAGATGGCCATCTAGCACAGGTTGACTCGTGGCTTTTACATGTAGCTTTTATGGCATATTTCCGGATGCAGTATTTAAACGCAAAACTGTAAGGCCCTCTTAA
The DNA here is from genome assembly GCF_964235325.1 of Thermobia domestica. NCBI lineage: Eukaryota > Metazoa > Arthropoda > Insecta > Zygentoma > Lepismatidae > Thermobia > Thermobia domestica. Next base: position 39,319 of record NW_027656109.1, on the reverse strand, counting down.
AGCGAACGTCCACCAAGAAAATTTTGAGAAACAGTTTCTCAGGTACTGACAGTGAATTTCGAAGTAAATTACAAAATAGTATAAGTTTTTAAATCTGAAAGTACTGGAGGCACTGCAACGCAACACAAAAGACCCACTCCAACTCAGTGCAATACAATTTTGACGATTAAGGAGTATTTTATTGAGAGCAATATGATTCTTTCTCCTTCCCACGACTTCCTCGACAGGATAAATTATCATTTCTTTTCGTTCAAAATATCAACTTGAATCCAGAAGCAACAGAATGATCCACTTGTGTATCTAATAGAAAACGGAAACGCAAATCTCGCAGCCAAAAACGAATTAATGTACTGAACGAAAACTTTACAAATATCACAATAATGCGAACTTTACAAATATCATAAAAATCTCTCATAGAAAATAAGGTCAACTGGGCAGTCAGTTAGCTCTCCGTTTGGAAGGAACGCTTTGCCCTAGGTCTCTAGAATTGCTTTGAGTAATGTTAACATGACAAAAATCTTTTGGTCAGAAAATTAAACGTCAGTAATGATTGTTCTGGAATTTTCAGGATAAGGTTATCATTGCTGAGGTGCCATCACTGAAAATAGCTTAACTTTACGCTCCGGTATATATATCGTTACGTATAAACGAAAAGTATTTTAGGAGTCTTCTTCGACAGATAGTGCAGTTGTGTTTACAAATAAATCGTATTTGCTCCTATTGTGCAAAATACATCCACCAATCTGTGCTAACCGGTCACTACACGCTACGATTATATTAATCCACATCAGGGAACAGCAAGGCAAGATAGCGGGAGCATGCCCGTGAGGTAAGTGCATTACCGAAGTGTTTACGCAAAGAAAGGTATCCTTGATTATTTGCTAATGCATACCAAGAGTTTCTTCTCGTAGTTGAAAGCAGTGCTACTGTTCCTGTCTGCGAGAGAATACCACAAAGAGCGAGCCTTGTAATATTAATTGTACATTACTTTCTAAGTTAAAAATCCACAACCATTGACAAGACAATAAAATAATTTGAAGATCATCCCAAACCGAACTGGAAATTGTTAATTCTTCTGCAGTGCAACTGCCGCTTCAGAACTTTGAGGAATAACAAATCGTAGACGGAGTCTGAGAACATTAGCAAGCGCCTAGAACAGTTCCCCCTTCCACTAAGCTGTAATAAGACGGAAAACAACGTGTCTGCGGGACTCTAACCCGCCTTCACTCGCTCGCAGTATTACGTGAATTAATATTTATTTATCTATAGATATTTCAGATACAGATTAATGTCCATCTTACATTGAAACAATGTAACCACCAATATAAGAAATAAAAAAGAGAGAAAACATTTAAAAAATTATATATCATATTTAGACTTTTAACTCTTTTTTAAAATTATTTTCAAACTCAAAAATATCAACAACTGACAAACTGTTATAAAATAATGCCAGTCTGAAGTATAGCAAACGTTGCATAATTGATGAATCTGGGTGATACATATATAAGTAACGTATGATTGCGAGTAAGGCGAGGAGGTACGCGAAAATTGAGAACGGAGACCAACAATTCGGAGTTAATTTTCGCATTGATAATTTTAAACTTTGGCAGAGAAAAGAACCAACCTAGCTACTAACCTACATGGGGGGGGGGGGGGCCTGTTCCAGAACCTTCCCGACCAGGACTTATCTTGAGAGACAAACAAGAACACAATTAATGCTTCAAATGATTAATTGCTTAATACAGCAAGTACTCAAAATTCCTCACGGAATTTATGTTTGTATCAGGGTTGGCTGGTTTAAACCAAGGTGGTTTAAACCAGCTGGTTTTCTCAAAAAAACCAACTGGTTTAAACCAAAAAACAAAAAAATGTTCGTAAAAGTGTAAGTGTTTGTAAAATCTTGATGAACACACATTTGTGGGTTATCACGTTTCACTCCCGTATATTATTCGTATTCAGACCTAAATTCCCCATTCATTACTCAAAAAGATTATACTACAAAAGCAACTTTTTATTACAAGTTTATAGATGTTTATTTTGTGACTTTTTTGCAGTTATTATTATTGTTATGTAATTGCAATCGAAGAAAAATTCTAAATATTGTTTCGTTTCAATGTTTACTATTGATAAAATACATCGAAAATGCCGTATTTTTTGTGTGTGTGTGTGGGGGGGGGGTCATACAGACCCCGCGAGAGGCATTTTGTGAAATAGTATCTTTGGTAAAATGAGTCTGAGCCAAAGTGGACTCAAATAATTCGTATCTTTATTCACTTTTCTTATTGATATGCAGATTAAGTCGGTGTATTTCTTTAATTTGGACCAATAAAAGTCGTTGTTAACTAACTTGAACTAAATTAGTTCTTCTGTACTCTGTCGTACTTTGAAATTGTTCATATGTAATTCTGTGTAATGGTTTCACTTGTGCAACTGTTTCTCTTTTTGTCCTTCTGAAATGACTCTTGACAGTTATATTAAGAAGCATGTAAAGATCAGTACAACGTATTTTTTTTTTTTTTTTTTTTTTATCAGGATTCCTTCGTGAGTGAGTGTGAATCGGCAGACGTATCGCATTTGTGGCCAATTAGTCCTGGTTCCGAGTTCAAATGGAGGACAATTTCTCTCGGATGTAACTCGAGAAGCGGTTTTTATTCCGCTTTAAGTTTATGTGACCCCTTCCAGCATAACCCGGTTGTTGCATAATAACATCAAGGCGAAACAAACTTATTTCTGTCCACATATGATATGAATATATAGAGCAAGTCATTTAAACCATAAAAACCTGGTTTAAAGCAAAAAAACCGGTTTTTTTGGTTTTTTTAAATAAAAACCATGGTTTTTGCCAACCCTGGTTTGTATGAATTGGAATAAGACAGGTGAAACGACGGAAAGTACAGCACTTTGAGTTTTACGTAACATCAAATTCTAACACTTGAAGAACTCTTCATCATGTTACCAATCAGGAATGTTTACAAGACAGGCATCTATTAGAGGACATTTTTCGTACTAACAACCTGGAAATATGAGCCTGAATGAACTAATGCACTAAGTACCTAAGGGCGGAGGGTGAAGCACTACCTATACTGTAAGAATATTTTGCAGCCGTATATTTCATATAACTGAAGTAGTAATTTTCTTCAAGAGATCCACGCAATAAGACACTTCCAAATTTCATCTTCTTACATCACTTACAGGTTTGACGACTGAAAAAAGCAAATTCCTTAGTTGTTTTCCGTAAAACCTAGGTTCCAAATTTTACTACTGAATGGGTTAAGTGTCGCATAGTAGGTCCAAAAATGTAATACGTAAAGTTTTCAGGAAACGAGGAAAGAAAAGGTGAATTGGCTATTAGTCTTCATGAAATGCATGCTAACAGAACTACAATTTCGTATTTTCAAGTGATAGGAATTCTGTTTAGTTACTACTATTTTGAGTGGAGACACGCTGACGTCAAGACATTATGTTGTAATTAGGAAATTAATTCCTACCATGCAAAGACGACAGTTCGATGCAACAATTCGATTTTGAGTTTTAAAAGAACTTATGTTGGTGAAGAAAAGAAGTAACTACCCTGTGTGAACCGGCACAGATTATTGACATTGGGTAGAAAGAGTGGCATAAGTAGAAAGGCACTGGAAATAAAGAAACGAAGGAACAGATACATTTTCAAATGTGAATTAGTGTTGATGGTGTGAAGTTATTGTTAAAAATCAATGGGATTCTCTTTTTTTTGGGGGGGGGGACAAAGTTATCGACAGAAAACGTACCAAACCTAGTTTTAGTGACTTCCCCGAGTATGCAAATCCACCATCGCTGACGCGCCTGTGCTTTATGTACGCATCCCTACTGCGCTGATACTCTTAAATAGCTATCGTATTTATGGTGGAAACCCACCACACGTTTAATTCTTTTTACACCAGCTTTTATTGCACATTTCCGCACCCAGTATTTACACGCAAAACTGTAAACTTTCGGTCACACAGAGCTATTTTTCTAAGAATTCTGAAAACCCTGATCACCCCTCGAAACCTTCCGCTACTAGTCTTCGCGACACGTGGTCAAGATTTATGATCCCTTCTGGCTAAAAACCAATGTTGCCCAATTCCTTCCCTTCTTTCCGCTTTTCTAATTGAAATATATATATTTATTTCATTATTGTCGTTGTTGTTAACTGAAAATAGTAAGGAAAGCTTTTCTCATTCTGCCGGACTTTGCTGAACTACACAAGTGGATCAGAGGTACGGCAACACTGAGAGCAGTGACAGCTTGCATGCTTGTGAGGACTAACCGAGGGTTGTGGGGGTAAAAAGAAGCAGTGGTTGGGGAAAGAGACCTTTAAGACTGTCCCGATGTTTGAAGTCCTCTGAAAGTGTGTCAAGTTCTTAAACACTTTCTAAGGTTATGACAATGAACTTCCTCACAAACGACAAATTCCACGCTTTCTGCCGGAAAAATATTGGACCTACTCTGAGGCACCGAGGCCTAGTAAAGTTCCAAATAGTGATAACCATATTGTTCACCTGCACAATCAGTATGTTTACATTCGACCTTACATTCGCGGGTCTTTACATTACGATTTTCCCTTGCACTTTAATTCAATAATGGTCCTTAGAATATATTATGATGGACTTAAAAACTATAAAAAAAAATACCAAAACCTTAACTTCGGATACTTATAATTGATGAAATTCGGTAAAATTTTGCTCCTAAGAAAGGGTGGAGTCATATATCTAAACGCTAAAGAATAAACGTCTGCCACTTACTTTTCGGCAAATAGGCGTAAAACGTGATAAATAGTACAAAAATGCAAATAAATTAACATAAAAGCCCAAGTACATACCACGCATTAGTAAGTGATATTCATGCAATAAAATTTGTACCTCTTCCCTTCACGGTTACACGCCAAGTCTTCTTCAGACATTTTATGCCAGTAAATTTCCGCAAGCAAACCACCGGATCACGCCATCAGTACGTAGCAACAGCTCATAGTAAATTGAATAAAATTTAAATAAATAAATAAATAATTACATCAAAATGAATACAAAAACTACACTAACTACAAGTTATTACTATAAAATTTCTATAAAATAAATCAGCCCTCCCCTCCCCCCTTTCAACACAAAGACAAAGCAACTACCCAAGCGCCACACCTGCCGCCATATTGGCAATTTCCTTTGCTGTAAGAAAGCTCACCAAAAATGCATCACAAAATATCGCACTACAGCATCTGCATCTGCGAAAATCAAATTCATCTTCCTCACTAGAACTGTCTCCTCAATAAATGGATACTCCATAATACTTCGAAATACAAAATTACAATTAGTAACATCAATATTTCTAACTTCTATATGTTCAAGGACACTACCTTCTTTCTAACATGGCGGCTATTCTGCTCGGAAAGCAAAGCAAGCTATCTTTCCAACTTGGCATCGTTCCCAAATGCCCCACTAGTGGCGCTAGTAACAAATCTGTTACTGCGTCAGAGAACGTTTTTTTCCTTCAAGTATTGCATATCATGGACTCTTAAAACAAGTTATTAAAATGTTGCTGATACTTTGGCAATGCAGTAACCTAAATTATTTCAGATTCTATGATACAAATGTATACGATAATACTCTAACACACAAGACTACATAGATCTGACTAAAAGCTAAAATGTCAATACTAGATCTGCATTTCGAATCTCTTCTAAATCGAAATTATCTGGGAACTGTATCCCGTCTCATTATCATTTCATTTAATTTCTTTTCAAAAAAAGTTTTCATGAAATGAAATATTAGTGTTATTTTTATTAATAATATTATTAGTTTAGCATAGTATATTATCTATTACTTTTATTTATTTTTTTCTGCAGCAAGTCAGCATTAAAGGAATTTAATATTACAAATCAAGTAATAACATATATTTTTTTTTATTTCTGATATAATCTTATAGTTTTTCTTTTAAACATGAGTAACAATATAATATGTATTGCTTGATTTTAGTTTGCAAAATTGTAAAGGAATTCTATATTTTCTTCATTTTTTTTAATTAACGCATATGATTGTTCCCATATTGAAAATTTACATAAATAGGATTTAATAAAAACGAAAACAGTATGAAAATATCTACATATTGAAAAGTACTTTTTTCTTCGCAGCGGATAATTGTGTAATAATGCTTGGAATTTACGGATAAACGGGTACCCGCTTGCCCGTTCGGTACCCGATCGAATGCTAGCTGAGGTCGACTGTTTGACCTGTTTAGCTGGCCCATTAAAACCGATAGACTCGTTTAGAACCGATACCTGTTATTACTGTTAGACCTAATAGAATCATTTTGAATCCGTACATACAAAATACAGCAATTTGTGTTATAACAAAACATTTTGCGTAGAGTTTCAGAGTAGAAGTGTTCTTTCGTGACTAATTAGCAAAACTGCGTGTCATCCTAGATTTGATTGCAAATGGAGCATAAAGCCTCGAATAAAGTTCCTGTGTAAACTTGCCTACGAAACAATAGTTAAGGCTGTCTCTATTCAAAGAGATGTCACAAAAGTGATTTTCGCCTCAGTATCTACTGGAAAATCTCTAGTCTTGTCACGCAAATTCCGTCTGATCTCGCCTCGTGGCCAGTTCCTCAATATTGTTTTGTATCCTTCAAACCCAAGGCTCTGTCTCACAGCAACTGTGATGAAAAGGGATGTTAACACAAATAATCAATTTTCGAACTATCGATACTAGTCAGGGACGCCCGAAAAAAAAATTTCTAGAGAGGGGCTCATCTCCGTGGTTGCTATATTACGTCTGGCAGCGGCGGCTGGTACTATATGTTACATGGTTGTGCAACCGGGTATTTTTTTAATACTAAAGATATTTTTAGGTATTAAAGTAGTGTATCAGTAAAAAATAAACCTTTGCTCTTGAGCACAAAACAGTATTGATGTATTTCTAACAAAAATTCAATTAAAAAAAAAACTAAAAGAAAGAGAGTGATTTACATTTCCAGTTGCAGTGAGCGTTGTCACTGGAAACAGTAACATTAAGCATATGGCAGCGAGCTTCTATCTCTTACCATGAGGAAGTGGATTTATTCCTGCGTCGCTGCTATCCTCCCGTATTGCTCCCTTCCAGTTGCACATTTTTCTGCCACTGATACAATCAGTTTCTGTAATAGTTACGAATTCCTCCGCTTGGCAGCGATTGATTCAATTGATAGAGTGGGTGAGATATAGACGCTTGGAAGAAAGAAGTTAATTCACAAAACAGAAACTCGCAAAGAACAAATACGTGTCTGGTGGTAGCAGGGGCGAATCCAGGCTGAATGTTTGTGGAGGGTGGTAGTTCGAAGTCAATAGGTTTTATTTTACATTTATAATACAAAGGTGAAAATTCTTGTTATAGGTTTTATTTTTAAAATAAAAATATTCTATTCTGGGGGAGGGGGGGAGATCGAGTCTCGAAGCAGAAAATGTCTTACTACTGGTCTAATTCCTAGCTCTATGTCTTTCGTGTACATGATCCCATGTTCGATTTCCGGCGGAGAGCATAAAAAATTGTCTCAAATAATTCACTTCACTTTCAATACTCATCTGTCTTCTTTAGCCTAAATTGCTAGAATATTAAACTAATATATATATTTTTTCATTTTCGAAGGAAAAAATCTTAGATTTCATGCTTCTTTATAGTAGAACAGCAGATAAAAATACGTGGTTACTGAAACTGGACTCTTTGTCCCTTATATTCATACAAAGAAATGCTAACAAAATGCATATTGTCGGAGGAGAGAGATGTTTCTGTACCGTAAAAAAATAAGCAGATAATATTTGCGGTAGCGATGCTTTCTATTCAGAAAAACTTGGCGAGCAGCATTTCAGATTTCAATGAAGTCATAGGAAAATTTGAAGCTCGAAAAGAACGAAGAAAGATCTTCCATTTTAAAATAATGCATAGTTTACTTAATTAAATAATTTTGTTTAACTGTATGCATGAATATATGCAATTTTCTTGCTTTTTTCTTCTTTTCGGGTTAACGATATCACTCATGGCGTACAGCACATGCTATATATTCGATTTATCTCTTGTTCAATGACATGAGTGAAGAAGTTTTGTATATAAATAGTGTATAAACATACATTGATAGTGGTTGTTTGAGAAAAAAAAGGAAATAGCTTATATTAAACCAATATTAGAGAATACGCGGAGCTTAAAAGGACTTTCCTCTTCATATTCCCTGAATATGTTTTGGATAAGACTCAAGAATGCTGGGAAAAGGGAACACTTGCGCGTACCTAGACATCTTTTATATTGCAACATTGCAACCGGTGCTTCTACAGACCACGAACCGCCACTGACGTCTGGTATTTCTGGTGTTTAATATACGTGGTTTGCTATATTACGTATACATTTTCGTGGGCAAGAGGAGGCCAGAGCCCCACCCTACCCTCCTCTGCGAGCGCCAATGGTACTAGTGCTTGGAAAATTGAATCAATACTAAACTGCCCACCCGCCCGTCGGGTCAACATTGTATTTTCACTCGTATGAAACGGATTGACCCGATAGGACCGTAAGACCGTCATGCCCGTTTGGACCGGTTAAACCCGTTTGATCCGATAGACGTGGTGGGCAGAATGTAACCTGTAAAGCTAATGAATACTCCAGATAAATACGAATAAGAAAAGAAAAACGGTAATTATTGGCTATTCTTTATAATTGTATACCTAAATGCTGATTCAGAACAGTTGACAATGATCCTAATTAGATAATAACATTAAAATCTGTTTCTTCTTCGTTTGGTTTGTTTAACATTTTATTGTAACAACATGGGTAGTGCTTATTCAAAATGCTTCCTATTTCCTGTACTTCTAGCCAGGGATGTACTGGTATGCAGGGGTTAAGTTCTGAAAGTCCTTTATCCCGAAATCCAAATTTTTCTGTAAGTTTAGTCTACGTTTAGAAGCGATTTTAATGTAATTTACTAGCTGAACCTGCGCTCTCTACACAGCGCATCATTCGCATATGAGTATAAATCTCCTTGTCATTCCTCACAATATAAGTACATGTCCCTTTACAGACAAGTGAAAGATGTCTTGATTTTTAAAAAAATCGGCAAGGGGTATCATAAAGGGGAGATTTTTTCGATTATTTTTTCTCAATATCTCGCACCGTTTGCAAGATTTGAGCCTACTTACGGTTGGAGTTTCTAATTCATGTATGACCAGTGTTTTCTTTCTTCTTGCATGCAGTATGTAATAAGCAAATACATTACATATACAATTAATTATAATGTCAGTTATGTATGGTGTTCATTGGACAAAACACTCAAAAAATGAAGATTTATCTTAGACTCGAGAAATGGTTATCCTTCGTTTTTAATTATTATTTGGACATGGAACAAACGCCTGAGGCATATACAACCCCAATATACAGCAGTGTGCTGTTGGAATGTATAACGCATAGGATATGATGCTTTTTTTATTTATTTCAACGCTTCCAGAGTACCCTAAAAAATGTAATAAAGAAATAATGGCCATGTTTTTTTTTTTTTTAATATTCAATTAAAACTGGACAATCTACGCGAAATTTGCAATCGGTCAGTGAAAACGTCATTTTTCTAGAGCCTGTAGTTTCCGAGATCTCATTGTCGAAAGGATTGACCAAAAACATATAAACGTCCTCAACATATAGTTTAAAAGAACTCGGAAGATGGAAGCACAATTCACGTGCATTGATTTTAGGGAAGGCTTATTAAAATACAAAGGCTTTGAACAATAATTTTATATCATAAACTTTATGAAAAAGATATAGTTAACTAATTTAGACTATTTAAAGTACAAATACGAGGGCGGTTTGATAAGTCCATGCAAAGTCCGAGAGAGAGCAACACTGGTGCGTACCGAGGTGATTGTCAGTTAGTAACATCTCTTGGAAGAACCTACACCAGTGTTTGGCGTGCGGTTAAATTGGGTAAGTCGAGTGAGTTTCACAAACATGGATGAAAGAGAATTTCGTGTGGTGATCAAACATTATTTTATGAAAGGTACTTCGCCTCAGGAGACGAAGGAGAAGCTAGATAAACATTATGGTAAATCTGCACCTTCGATTAGAACAGTGTATAAGTGGTTTCAAAATTTTCGGAGTGGCCATATGAGCACAAGTGACCGTGAACGTTCTGGACGCCCTATCGAGATCACTACACCAAAAATCATTGAGAAAATCCAGTATATGGTCATGGATGATAGACGAGTGAAGGTGCGTGAGATTGCTAGTGCTGTGGGCATCTCTAGTGAAAGGGTACATAATATGTTGCATCAACACTTGGGCATGAAAAAGCTATCCGCACGATGGGTGCCGCGATTGCTCACAGTGGATCAAAAACGAAATCGTGTGAGGTGTTCCCAAAACGGTTTGCGGCTGTTTCAACGGAATCCACAGGACTTTAAGTGTCGTTTCGTCACTGTAGACAAAACGTGGATACACCACTACACACCTGAAACCAAGGCACAGTCCAAATAATGGGTTGTCAGCAGGGAATCTGCACCAAAGAAGGCAAAGACCGTTCCTTCAGCCAGGAAAGTGATGGCGACTGTCTTTTGGGATTCTCAAGGCATAATTTTCATCGACTATTTAGCAAAGGGAAAAACTATTACAGGTGAATATTATTCATCGTTATTGGACCGTTTAAAAACTGAGATGGAAGAAAAACGTCCAGGATTGGCCCACAAAAAAGTTCTTTTCCATCACGACAATTCCCCAGTGCACTCATCTGTCATTGTAGCCGCAAAATTGATGGAATTAAAATTCCAACTCCTTCCGCATCCCCCTTATTCGCCAGATTTGGCCCCCTCGGACTACTACTTGTTTCCCGATCTGAAGAAATGGTTGGCGGGACGCAGATTTTCGTCAAACGAGGAGGTGGTTGCAGCAACTAGTGCCTATTTTGCAGAGTTGGACCAATCATATTATTTAAAGGGGATCAAAAAACTGGAGCAGCGTTGGACGAAGTGTATCAGCCTCAAAGGAGACTAGGTTGAAAAATAAAATGTTATCCCTGAAAATGCAGTAGTTTTGAATTTTGCACGGACTTATCAAACCGCCCTCGTACTTAAAATGTTTGTCACTGTTAAACGTGAAATCACACATAACCGTAAATGAAAGATTTGAAAGTTAAAGTTATAGGTTGGAGCTCAGGCGTTTGTAATTGCTGTTGTAGCATTTTAATAGATAGATATTCGTTTTGAATTTGAACCTCCCCCGAAATAAATTTTACATATATACTGCAATTCCAGTGAATAAATGGCTCAAGAAACGGACAAGAACATGTTTTAAGCTCCCTTCTGACATATAACGAAGATAGGACACCCAAGCTAAATTGATAGTTACACCTCCGACATTTTTGTTCCAGAATCGAAAGAAACAACAAAATCATTTTTAAAAAAGAAGGAGAGCGTGAACTTAAAAGGTTTTTAAAACTTTTTATTTATTTATTTATTTATTTACTTCCTTCTTGGTATTAGTCATTGAATAGATATATTGAAGGACTAATTAACTAATTACCTTATACGTACCGGTACGTACAGGTTCGTAGCCAGCCCAAAAAAATGAAGGGTGGGCCCGGCTGAAGTTAGGGGGTCCCGATCCAACCATATTATAGCTCATTTGCAAGCCTACCGTGAAAATTTTACGGGGCCAACAAAAATGTAGGGGGGCCGGCAGCCCTAGACTCCCTGGATAGGGCCTGGTACTGTAGTCTACGATCAAAAGGGTATACCAACCCAATAGTTGCCTTCCAATAACAATAGTTGAACAAATTGTTGAAGAACAGGTTTGTTTGACTGAAGAGGAAGTAATTATCTTTATATACAGAAAACCGTACTTAAATTGGTCACACTTGTAGATATCCACAGATTTATACTTCCAAGTTATGCTATGCGTAAACATCATCATACCATCATCATAGGCAGGCCCATATTTATATATTGTGCGCCCTTGTGCTCTAAATAATTTACCGCCCCTTCTGCGTAAACTTATGTCTCTAACAAAGAAACAAGCAGTGAATTTGCAAAGAACCAGTTCTTGTTGAGTTTAGGGATGCGCACGAGACAAGATTTGAGACTGTCTCGACTCGAAAATGTGCTGTAAAAGTGATGTCTCGACTCGAAAAATATATATTTTTCTATTGGAAGAGCTGTGTCTCGACTCGAATTTTGTGAGGAAAATTCTGTCTCGACTCGACTCGAACGCATCCCTAGTTGAGTTGCAGTTTAGGTATTACAAGTTACAAAAGTTGCAGCATAATTTTAAATAGCCTAATTCTCTCAATGATGATTATATGTGGTACCGGTATTCTGTCCGAAGGTACCGGTAGGTGTTTGACGCAAAGGTCCCTGAGCAAGGTTAAACCCATGGTAGTTAGCCATTGCCTTCCATGGGATGATGATGACGTACTAAGGATGGGATCTATAGCTTAACTTGAGATCCGAACCACTTGTGTCCCCACCGGGAATTGAACGCGGGACCCTTTAATTAGAAGGCAACAAGCTTAATCACTCATCCATTGATGAAAAATAATTGTTTACATTATTCACCGTCAGTAATGGTTTAATAGCATCTACATTAATAATGCAATAAGCTGTCTGTCTCTAGCGCTTTTCAACTCGAAAACCATAATAGATAGAAACATGAAATTTTAATGTTTTAAAGCTCTCAGAGAAATGATCCAAATGACTGTTCTAGGTTGCTAGGTCGCACATGAGCTGAGATATGCGGGTGCAAACTCCCCATAAGAATAACATAGGGACATTTTCAAAATAATCGAAAACGACTGATATTGGACTCAATTCATAGTTGTTAGGGTCGCTGAGGTGAATAGTGAGAGTTTTAATCCAATTCAACTTCAAGGTCATATTTCACTCCTTAGGGGAGGGGGCGAGATTTTGAAAGTAATCGAAAACAATAGTATTCAATAGATATTAGTGTTGAATTCATTGTTTTTGAGGTCGCTGAGTTCAACAGTATCGGTTTTCATGATGTTCATCTTCACCCCTTGGGGTGGGGGTGGGAGAGGATGACTTAAAAATAATCAGACAAGCTGGCTAATTAATAACTGCTGTAATTAGAGCGAATTAAACACATTAAAATATTTTCTCTCGCTTGCGCGGGACTCTTCGGACTTTCAAATATTACTTTATTGTGAATCTTTAAAAAAATTCCAAAATTTTGCCGCCCCTAAATTCTGCCGCCCTGTGCTCGAGCACAGAATAGCACTTACCTAAATACGGGCCTGATCATAGGTATTCTGCAACTATGGACAGGTCACTTGCCTCAACTGAGAAGCATTCATGTTCCACCATCTTCAGCTAATCTCCTTTTTTCTCACACGCGACATTAAAAAAAAAAATACTGTCCATCAACTCTAGTCTCTATCACTACCTCCCTTTTTTCTTTTTATCATATCTTCTAGCAACTTCTCTTCATCTTTTCTATTACATATTGTTCTTTCCTCCCCTACTATTCTTAACACCTCCTCATTTGTTTTCCCTTCCGCGTAGCTAATTCACTCCATTCTTCTCCACATCCACATTTCAAAAAGTTTCAGTCGTATTATATCGCTTTTGCGCAATGTCCATGTTTCTGCCGCATACAATACTCCACACGAAACACTTCATGAGTCTTTTCCTATCTCTTTATTCAAGGACCCACAAAATAAACTTTCCTTGTTCCTAAAGGCTTCCTTTGTCATTCTTATCCACGTTTGTACTTCATGCCCGGGAATCGAAAACTAGTCACTTATTCTCTTTTCTCCGCTTTTTACTTGTACTGCGTAAGTATGGGCGTCCTTACAGGACGCCTATTTCCATCCGTCCGTCTATCTGTCGGAAGATATCAGAGACAAAATGGTAAAAGATAACGAGGAACAATTTCTTAGAATCAACACAATGTTCCAGGAATAGATTCAATCTCCTGCATTAACCAACTATTCAAACCACAAGTAGTATTAACAAAGCATTTCTTGTTTTAACGTTGATATTTATACAGCATAAATGTTGACATATAACGATAAGCGGTTTGCTGCAATCAATCAACCATCAGAAAAATAGGAACCATCTTCTCCCTTATCTACGTGTATCTACTAAAACCGAAATTTGTAGAAATCTTGATGTTGAATATCAATCTTCATAGACCAAAAACGGTAACAGATACCGAGAAATTATTTTCTGATATGAATTCAGCAATCCGAGGATAAGTTTTATCTCTATTCAGATCGGAAATGGCGAAAATTTCCGATTGCAGCGCCGATCATCATCGTGTAAAAACAGTAACAGATAACGGGGAAACGTTTTCTGATATGGACTTAGTGCCGCATTGATAAGTTCCATCTCCAAGGTAGAAACGGAAATGGTAGAAATATACTACCATTTCCGCTCTCGGCATTGACCTTCATAGTGTAGAAAGAATCAGGGATAGAAAGATGTGGATTCAGTGTCCCAAGCAGCAGCGGTTTTAGAATTTTAATTTTAGGTAGGCCCGCTCCCTCAGTTATGGATACATATACACAGTTGATTGATTAATGACAGTAGGAAATTACTTTTACAGTAGTGGTTGATGCTATTAGTAAAATAATTATCTATCATTAATATAAATAGTGGAAAATACAGGGGTAGACAAAAAAATCTAAAAACACTTCATACAGGACACGTAAGTTTGGCCCTCCACTGTACAACATGTGTTGCGGTTGCCGATCGTTTTTTTGTTTTCAATGTGTCATGTGGACCTTCCTGTTCCGTCATCAGTAACCAGGTCACCTGTGAGTGTCATGGTGTGAAAGTGGTGTGGTAAAATGGGCGACCTGACAATCTTTCAAAGAGGTATGATCGTTGGTGCCCCTCTGGTTGGAGCTTCAGTGGCAACAGTGGTGAACATTGTGGGGAGTATCGAAAGACACTGTGTCCAATGTCACGAGGGCATACACAATTCATAGGCAAACCACGTCTGCAAAGCACAACAGTGGTCGAAAGACAATTCTGTCAGATAGAGATCGGAGGGATTGTAGAACCTAAAAAGAAGACCACACTGCAATGAAAATTACATCTGAACTTAATTCTAGCCTACAGAAAACGGTTTCATCGAAAACAGTGAGACAGGAACTTCATAAAATGAAAATTTATGGCAGGGCCGTTATCGCCAAACCCCTGGTCACAGCAGTAAATGCGAAGAGGCGTATCCAGTGGTGCAAGGACCACAAGGCGTGGACTCATGAGCAGTGAAAACACCTAATGTGGTCCGATGAATCGACCTTCACCTTGTTTCCAACAACCGGTCGTGTTTACGTGTGAACACCGTTACAGGCCTATGATACAGACTGTCTGCTCCCAACTGTAAAGCATGGGGGTAGTTCTGTTACGTATAGGCAGTGATATCAGGCAGTATATGTGCATGTGTGTATACATATGTTCCTCTGTAAATGGAGTTTGGCTCTGTAGAGGACTATTATAAATAAATAAATAAATATCGTGGTTTTCTGCAGGTCACATTATAGCCCTGCATGGAATGATGAATACTAAGGCGTATGAGGCCATTTTGGGGGACCAGGTTGTATCCATGTCCCAAATATTGTTCCCTGATGGTGGTGGTATCTACCAAGATGATTTGGCACCCTGTCACGCAGCAAAAACAGAGAAATCATGGTTTGAGGAGCATGACCAGGAGCTATCACACCTCCCCTGGATCCCACAATCATCAGATCTGAATATCATTGAGCCATTGTGGTCTGAGTTAGAAAGACGTGTTCGGTTTCATTACCCTCCACCAGCATCCTTTACGGAACTGGAGCATGTTTTGGAGGAACATTGGTACAAAATTCCACACACCATGATTCAGGAGCTGTATACGTCCATTCTACGTCGGATCCAAGCTGTTTTGGACGCAAAAGGAGGCCCCACACCATACTAGGTATGATTTTCACATTTTGCAAACGTTTTAGATTTTTTGTGCATACCCCCGTATGTATTTACTCTTTATGGTATATTTCAGCGTTTATATATTTTTCAAAATTTTTGGGCAGGCCTTTGCCTAACTGGCCTACCCGCTAAAGCCGCTTCTGGACTCCCAAGAATAAGTCACATCTCGATCTTTATCCCTCTACTGAAACCGGAAGTATTAAAATAAACGATTTCCGGTTTCAACGTCAATCGCCAGAGAGGAAAAATACGTAATGAGCTTTTGGTTTGGTTGGTTAGAGTTTAATATGCCTTTTCAGCACCGAGACTTTATGAGACGTAAATCTAAAATGGAATCCGAAACGTAATGCTTTTTATCTTCATTGTTCTCTCACTTGCATAGACTCCCAGAAGGGGTAGAAGTCTAAGCCTCTGGTTTCAACATTGATCGCCATACTAACAATCAAAATAAATAAAGAAGTAGATGGTGAAAATAATAATTGTAGTCCAGAGTTTTATTAAATCCAAAGTACAAAATTTGTGAAACAACCAAGGGCGCCCATCAGGGGGGGCAAGGTGGGGCGCTTGCCCCCCCCTTAGAGGAAATTCTGCTTCGGAAGATTGAAAACCCAATAGTTTTTTTAGAATAGTTACCGTAAAATTTGAGACTACATTTGAAATGTCGCTTATACTTGCCCCCTCCTGAAAACCACAACATGGTCGCCCTTGGAAACAACTATGAAATATGTAAGAAATAAGTAAAAACAAAAATCTCAACATATATTAATTTTAAACAACATAAATTTTATCATGCTTATTGTATTTTTGTGTTATTTTCTTCCGAAAAAAAAGGAAAAAAAATACTGTTGGATTTACTTATGTTCCAGTTACATATTCTAGGTTGCTCTGAACAAATTTATGCAATTTTGAAAAATTACTTTCACTAACTTGTTACAAATAGTTCAAATTTTCACAAGGAACAAATTAAATTGTCTTGCAAGAAAATGAAAATTACATGATAATAATAATAAAAAATCTTAAAATGAGAAAACGCTCTTACTTTTACGATGCACAATGAACCTATATATATACATTCAGATGTTCAGGTGTTACGGAGAGTCGCCTATCAGTCAGCATTCTTGTACGTAGGCGGAAATAGATCTCTCCACGTCACAGGAGGTGACAGGTGCGAACTTCAACAAATGGCATTTTCCAGGGCTGATCCTGAGAGACCTCTGACTCTTCTCTCTCCAGTATTCTGCAGCAGGCTGGAAGGTTAGTTATCCTGGATTCCTCTTTAAAACTGAACAGAACTTCTCGGCAATTGTCATGCCTTTTTCTCCATGTACCATGTTGAGTTTCTTATTGTCATAGCTTCTTTCAAAGTAAGACCTCCAGTTTTTAGTTTGTGGATAATGTCTGCAATCCACCCAAAGTTACTTCTGTTGTACGCTAAGGAACACTCAACACCAGGATTGGCGAAGCATTTTAAGAGTCACGCACTAAACTCTGCAGGAAATGTGGCGACAACTAACTTTACAAAGTCAAAATTATCATTGTAGAAGTTTACAGCCTCTATCCAGGTGCCCCATCGTGTCAGTACAAGTTGCAGTGGTAAAGTCATATTTGGCAGCATATTTCTGTAGCACTGTACACCACCATGGACTTTCAGAAAAACTTTCCTAGTGGAAGACACAAGCTCATTGGCTACAGGGAAATTTACCTGCAACTCTTCTGCCACACTATGTAATACATGGGCCAAACAGTACATGTGAGTAAGGTTTGGGTAGAACAATTTTAACGCATCGGAAGTTTCAACACGTAAGCTGCAGCGTCAAAACACATCACAAGACCATTTTCTACAGAAACGTTTTCTAGTCAGAACACTCAGTCCATCATTGATGAAACGTGTAACTGTGGAATGGTTTGTTTTGTCCTAAACCATTGAACAGATCAGAAATGGTCGTGACGGCGAATCAGGGTCAAGCTTTCCTACCACAAAATTGGAAATGAAACGTCCCAATATGTCTGTAGTTTCATCTACTACAAGCCATATGTTCGAAGTACCCATTTTCCCCGAATACTTCTGATAGTGTCTTCATAGCATACATCCAAATATAAAGGTAACCAAGAAAGTTCTCTCTCTTTTTCACACACCATCTTCGAACATCGACATGTCACCTAAGACGTACCTTGGAAGATCAGAAATAGTCTCCATCAGCATCGACGACCTTCTGTCAACGTTCTGGAAGGTCATCGATTCCATCGCGGTAGAACTTGGTAAGCCGTGAGGCGAAGAAGGTATGAAGTTCATTTTGCACCTCTACATGGGATTTGAATTGGCGTCCTCTAAGGTGATTATCCAAGGAACGAAACCGGTGATAATCAGACGGTGCAATGTTCAGAAAGTAATGGCGGATAGAATAGTGTTTCCCATCCAAGGCGTAGAATTGGTGTTTCGGGTCATCCTAGCCAGCAGAAGGACCCCTTTGCGATTCAGAAGTGCTGGCTACAGAGTTTTGAGTTTCTCTTGAACACGGTTCAACTGCTGACAGTACACAGATGCGTTGATGCTCTGACTAGCTGGTAGCAGTTCCCGATGCTCGATGCCGCGAGCAGTGCACCAAACACACAGGAGGACCTTCTTCCTGTGTAGTGCTGGTTTCGGCTGTTTTGGAACCGGTTCATGGGATGCTAACCAATGATGACGGCAACGTGAAGCTTCGTACAGGACCTACTTCCATCACATGTCAACATCTGTCCAGAAATGACTCCTTCCTCACACGAGACAGCAAACAAACACAGGTGTCTGCTCGCGTTGCCTTCTGTCCCGGAGTCAAATCATGTGGGACCCATCGACCCAACCTGTAGTGCTTTTCAAGTTGATAGAAGGCTTCCGAATGGTTTCTCCACTCACACTGAATTGTAGTCCCAGTTCCTCACATGTGTGGCCACTGTTCGCCTCAATCGCTGCTTGAAGATGTTCATTTTGTACATATGTTGGTCTTCTGACAAGTGGTGCGTCTTCGAGTGTTTCGTCACCGTCCTTAAACTTGTTAAATCACCGCTGGACTGTCCGCGTAGTCACGACGCTTTCACCAAAGGCCTGGCATATCTTCCGCCCCGCTGCAGCGGCGTTTGACCCCAGTTTGAACTCGTACAGCATACACGCCCTTATGACGCTCTGTGGAGGTCTCATGTTCACTCTGTCCTTACTCAAGTTCATGATTTAACTGAACTGCCACAACCAGGTAGTATGTTGGATATACCCACACCAACAACTGGCCCTCGCCTTATCTCCATTCGCATTCAACTCATGGTGTGAGGGCCAATTGAACACAGACCGCCGCAAAAAGTTACAGAACTTTCTTGGTTACCTTTATAATTCTTGCGGATAATAGACTCGTCAGGAATTCTTGTTTTAAATATGTTTCCAAGAAAAATGTAAACTCTGGAACTTGCAATTTGCAATGGTATGTCTGTAGCTGTGAACGCACTGCCAGAATCTTTCTAAAATTCATTGTCGTGTTCAGATGTTCGCTACAGTTGTCTTATCGTTGTAGCTCCTTGTTTTTTCAGTGAATAGCAGTGCTTGTGTGCTGCCGTATTTTTTTTACGCTCGACCTTAGCCATAGGAATCAAGTACACATTTCTGATTGGTTGCTTGGGGCCAAGGTGGAACAAAACAAGCCCTGCGGGGCTTCTAACCCGTTCCTACTACTACTACTACTTATACTATGGATTCATATAGCAAAACTGCACGCACAACGTAAGTAAATTACTTTTTTGAGCATTATTTTCACCTTATTTTAATGAAAAAAGTGTTATGAAAATTTAAAAAAAAAACTTTCCTTGGGAGGATTTGAACCCACGCCAAAAGTGATTATGATTACTAGCCTGTTGCGCTAGCACGTTCGGCTAGGAGAACCGAGAACCTTTGATTTCTGCTATATGTATGTTACGTGGCGAGAAACGGATAACTTCAACCAATCAGAACAGCGTATTTAGCTTCTATGGCTAGAGTCGAGCGTGAATAAAAATATGCTGTGTGCTGTTCCAATTGCGATCTCACTGCGATCTGAACCCGTCTGTGGTAGAAGCGTCATCCATAGTTATCTACTATTTCAATTTTGACGTTAAAAAGGAAGCCATCGTTGGAAGCAAGAAACTGAGGACTCAATTACAAGCGTACACACTAACAATACGGTCGAGAAACCGAATTGTTTTCCGCTTTGGTTAAATGAAGAGGTAACGGGGAGAAGTAGTCTTTCCCTCCGCTCGACAATGCTTCTTTCAGAAAAAAAAATCGGGGGCACACTTAGAATTCGGAGCGACAAATATTTTCATACGGTACTATTCTATTATTATATTATAGACGCATTATTTTGGTCTCTTCCAGGTGGCACTCTCACTGCGCCCAAAAAACATTTGTGGAAAAAAGACTGCCTCTACAATAAACCAACACGCCAGAATAGTGCAACGTTACCTAATGAGCGATTGTTGCGAATTCGAAATAATGAGATAAAAACGACATATTGTTAAATACATTGTGAATTATTGTTCCACAGATACATATATATATATATTTTTTTGGCAAATTATTTTAATGAAAATTAACGAAAAGGAACAAACCTTATTTAATGTAAAAATATGTAAAATAGACGGAAAATATGTCAGACCTCAATATATATATATATTTATTTATTTTTATTTATTTAACAAATTCCCAGATACAGCATAACTTTGCCATTTTACACAGGGACATGCTAACAAAAGAAAGAAAAAACAAGACAACAATAACAACATAGAAAAAAAGAGTGTAAAAGTAAAACTATTCCGTCAAAGCTCGTTTAATTGCTCTTTCAAACACTCGGTAGCTCGAAAAAATGTCCACATCAGTTATTACTTGATTATAACAGTTTGGTATTCTATAAAAAAGAGACCTCTGTATAACAGCCAACATAGGACGGGCAAGATGGAATAGGTGGGTATTCCGGGTGATGCGGGAAGGGACACGTAAGGATAGTTCCTGAAGTAATATTTCCGATCTTAAGCTTCCATTAACTATTTTATGTAGATATTTCAGGTCAGAGATAATTCTGCATACTTCAGGAGTCTGAATATTAAGATGTCGCAAGAGCTCCTTCTTAGATAATATTCGAAGTGCAGGAACACGAAAACGGACTATAGCGATGAAGAAATTGAGAACAGAATCAAGTCTGGAGAGATGTGTAGGAGCTGCCATGGCCCATATGGGAGAGCAGTATTCGATCTTGGGCGCTATTAAAGTCTTATAAAAAGTTGCTAATGAAGAAACAGTGCGTAGTTCGGTGAATCGATAAAGAAGTCCCAACATGCGCATTGAATTCTTTAGTATTGAGGAGATGTGGTCAGAGAAGGTGAGTTTTGAATCAAAGATGACACCAAGGTCATGACTAGCAGAATGTGTGATAGGGGAATCGTTGATATGGTATGTGGAGGGAACAGGAGACTTTTTCAAAGTAATAGTAATACTGTCACATTTCTTACTGTTAAGTTTCAAGTGCCACATTTCACACCAGCCTATAAGGTAATTTATGTCTTCCTGTAGAGCAATTGTGTCATGGAGACACGATATTTCTCTGTATAACTTACAATCGTCAGCAAAAAGCAGAAGGCCACTAGGTTGAGCTGATAAATGCGTGTAGAGATCATCCATATACAGGACAAACAGCAGAGGCCCAAGTACACTCCCCTGAGGCACCCCTGAGATCACGGGTTGGGGGTTAGAAGTCGCCCCTGAAAGAACAACTCTCTGTTTACGGTCCTTCAAGTAGCTTGTGATTAGAGAGAGAAATTTGCCATGTACATTAAATCTATTGGAGAGTTTATGAAGAAGATGAATGTGACTGACAGAATCAAAGGCCTTCGAGAGATCAAAGTAGATAACATCTAATTGAGTATTGTTATTCATACATTTGACTGCACAGGAAAGAAGAGTACTTAAGTTTGAGAGACTTGAGCTTTTCGGTAGAAAGCCGTGCTGAGAACTATGGATGTAAGGTGAGGTGAATTTAAGTAGCCTGTCTTTGATTATTTTTTCGCAGATAATTGATATTACAGAAAGAAGAGATATTGGCCTATAGGAGGATACATGATCTTTAAGTCCTGATTTATATATTGGGGTCACGTGAGCTAGTTTCCAACTGGTGGGATAATACCCTTCCTTGAAGCATCTATTGAATAAGATAGATAGAGGAACCGCAATAACTGAAGCAGTTTTGTTGAGAAAGAGAGGACTAATTTTATCAGGTCCAAGTGATCTATGTGGAGATAACGATAGCAAGAGAGCCAGAACTTCGCTCGAGGTGGTAGAGAGAATGGATAAGGTGTCCGAACAGATGGGGTGGAGAGGGGGAAGATGGGTTGTAGAGGGAAGGGAAGTAAATGTTTTGCAGAAGTAGTTATTGAAGAGGTCTCGTCTTTGATCATCACTTGCTTCAGTATTTTCATCTTGAACTGTTGCAGGTATGCCCGGAGATTTTGTTCTAGATTTAATTACAGACCAAAAGACTTTAGGGTTACTAACAGTAAAATCACCAATTGAGTCCATGTATTCAAAATATTTACGCCGCTGTACCTTCGTGGCAAGACTTCTAATTCTAGCAAAGTTTTTGTATGTGTAGTCACTCGGATGTGATTTCCATAGAGTCCAGGCAAGCTTTTTGTTTTTAAGAAGTTCACGAAGTTCATTGTCGTACCAGACCGGAAACCTGTTCGATTTTGATGCTTTCACCGGCACAAAGTCCTTTATGGCTGAGTGGACAACAGATGTAAATAAGTCCACAGCGTCGTCAACAGTTCCTACCTCTCACAAACACCAAGGAAACAGTTCAATAGCCCGGCAGATGTCACCCCAGGGGGCTTTCTTCCAAAGAAGTTGTGACCTACTTTTGAGGGGCTGGTTTGTAGTAGTGGAGGGGAGGAAATCGAAAGAAACATCCAAGGAATCGTGATAAAATTATATATATATACCGTAAATACGCGCGTAATTTTCGCCCTCGCATAATTTTCGCATCCCAATTTTGAAGGGCATTTTCTGTGTATTTTTTTTCCTCGCGTAATTTGCGCACGCGGAAACTTTTTGTGAAACAGCATTTTTCCAGGAATCAATTACGGTAGCTAATGAACAATTGGCAACGCAGCAAAGCCATTATTGTAAGATACGAAACCACACGACTTCTTAATTTTTTAATGTTATTTTTCTACAAATTTAGAATTAGTTGTTTGTTGTCAATTCTTGCTACAAAGAAAATGTTTACCGGTATTTTCGTGTTATTTTGACTGCGGAAAAAAAATAGATGATGTGGCTAATTTTTTTCCCCGCATAATTTACGCACCCTTGTTTCAAAACAACTTTTTTCGACTAAAAAAGTGCGAAAATTACGCGAGTAAACACGGTATATATATATATATATATATATATATATATATATATATATATATATATATATATATATATATATATATAACGTGATTTTGATTTACGTGGCTCCTCACATTGTAATTTTCCAACATTTCTGATTACCAAGAACGTACGGTAATCAGCGTACGTACAAAGGAAAAAAAAATGTGTAAACACATAAAAATCCGGAGCTTAACCCTGCGTTATAGTCCAGTAAAGATAGCCCATTTTTGTGCCAAGAAAGGAACAAATTAGTAACAAGCTGAAAATTGGTATGGGAGTAGGGGGATGTGTCAGGAATAACATACTAAAAGTCCCCTAAAATCCCACTGTAGCTTTTCCCGCAATTTTGAAAAATGTCCGCCATCTTTAGACGACGATAAGGAATTTATCAAAATCGTCACCCTTTATGTTTATTCCTCTAGCCATCGTTCCAATTATCACAAAGCCACGAATCATATATGGTTGGAAAGCTTGAAAGACAGAAAATCTAAGTAAATAACATATATGCCCATCGTGCTAAATTTCTAGAAGAAGAGGAAGAAGAAAACAGTCTTTTTATTTAAAAAAGATATATTTTCAGAAATCATAAGAAGTTTGCAACACTGACAGTTATTGCACACCAACGAAACAACACCAACAGATGTCCTTGATATTTATCTCAATCATAGCCAACAATGACACAAATCGGTGCAATGCAAGCCGAGAAAAAAATATAACTAATGTTACTTTCTGACCTCTTTGTACAAAAGTGCATAAGGTGACATACACTTTCACGGTTCTAGTCACCTTCTTTTATCACATAGGACCAAGAGTTATATATAATTGGAAATCTTAAGAAACGTAAATTCGAACGAGATTAACACTCAGTGGCGTAACTAAAGGCTTGGAGGCTCCACCACGGACAGCGAGGAATGGGGCCCCGTCTCTACATCCCACTTCTCGATTTGGGGCACCCTGATGGCTTGGGATCCCCCCCCCAATGCGAGGTCTGCGGGACAGTTATTTACGCCACTGGTAACACTTATACTAATCAAGCCCAATTTGTAGAAGCGCAAACCCCAAAATTTCGGGACAAAACGTAATTTTCGCATAAATTCTTTAAAACTTACAACACTGACAATTATCCTATGTTAACAAAACTCAGCCACCGTTTTCACTATCATCATTATTAATTTACTTTTAAAATGGCGTACGTTTTTTGCAATGGAGTAAGCTTTTATGACACATAGTTTTACATCAGTTAAATATAGCACAACAATTATTTATTGACAGCATTAGAAAGTAGCAGAAATTAGTAGTCTCCTATTCATAGGAAAATCGTAATTCACATACTTAAAGTCACTCTCAACTACAATAGTCATTTGAATGTAATTTTTTAAAAATGTCTTGTTTAAACTAGAATGCAATTTTCCTCCTAGTATTCTTCAGATTAACTTATTATTTCATTAGACGTTAGTATGCACTATAAGAACATTTTTGTAACTAGTAGAAATCAATGAGGTTATCATTATCTCGTTCATCTCTATGGTCTTCACCATTTGCTTTTGCATTCACACATTCAATTCCTCGACACCGACATAAATTAGAGCACACAATTTCTGCTTTCCGACAACCGTACATACTTTCACTACCCTTTTTACAATTACAGGATATTACACGGAGCGGGTTCTTTGGTCATTCTTGCTGGTACGAGAATACCTCCTAATGTTGTCCATTCATATTCAGTCGCTCGCAAATCATTTCCACGGTACAATTGAAATTGATGATATGGTGTTTCGCAACGTCACTGGTGGGTGGCAATTTTACCAATTGTATTTCGTTCTGAATGGGGAGCGACTTACTGCAAGGGTGTATGAATGATACTGGAATTCATAGTGTTGGAGAATCGTAGTGTGCTAGTAGAAATGATGTGTCAGCTTCATAGATTGTACACTAGCATTATCATGTTTCAAAACTTCAAGCGATCGGCATAAATCTTCCCGTTTTTGAAGTAATCGCAATGGCCTTTTCTTTTCCTGTCGATACAAACCACATGATGTATCGCACCCAGTTAAAGCATGGTAACTGAGCAAAACAGTTAGTATATTTATCTGTGTATCTTACAACTTCTTAGTATTAAATTATTTACTCACGTCTTCTGCACGTCCAAGCTTTCGAAATGTGATGTCGTAATGATTAGTACCTTGCTCAAGGAAAATGATTAAAATGTCAACATCCTCGCCAATTGCTACGACGTGGCTACAAGAATTTAAAGACTTGGCTACAGCAGTTTTAGCTATAAGTGCATTAGCATCATTTCTTGCTTGCTGGGTTTGAATTCCAGCTTGTATCAAATGAACCATCAACTCACGGGTGAAACAATCCTTATTTTTGAAATTTCCTAAGAATTTATCTTTTTGTTAATAGTGCGGTTTAATTTGTGAATAACGCCAAAGCTGATTGAACCTTTGACTCACGTTGTTCCTGCTCAGCGGCTTTTGTACAGTTTTCAGTGCAATACCCATAAAAAAATAATTGTTGCTTTCGTTCCTGAGTTTGTGAGTACAGAGGACACATACGAGTTGTGCACGTCAAGGATGTTCCATGTTGTGGCCAAACAACATAATGTAGAAGCCAGCCTCCATCTATAACGTACACAGTGTTTTCAATTTGAGTTTTAAAATTTATCCGATATTCAAACATGTCTTACAAAGCAGACTTTTTCGTTTTTGTCATGGACATTTCTGTGAAGAGAGAAAGTGAATACGGTGCAAGCTCGTAAGCAAAACACTGCTGGAGTTCTTTTTCGGACTTCAGTTGATTCAGTTGAAGTATGGTGTTTACAGCCAGTAGCTCATCACGGATACGCACTAAATTGTGCATTACGGATAGTAGGATGACTTTATCTTTTTGTTTAAGTTTCACACTTCCAAAAGTCTGTCCAAACATTCCTTCCATAGCACCCAATCCGATTTCCTTAGATTTATCAGTTGACCATTTCATTACCTACCATGGCAGTGCTTAGGGACGTGAGCTCCGGATATGAAGGAAATGGAGAATGCTGGCAAAACAGATGTAACATATCACGCGATTGATTGCTTTGGTAGAGGTCCACATGCCGACCAGTGTGAAGTTCATGTCTATCTTTGTTTAATAATTCTTCAAGACATTCTTGTAAGTGGCACGCTGCTGGCACACTCGACACACACCTAGATATTATCTTTTTAGTCATGCCTCTCCCATGGGTCAGTCCATCACTGCTCTTCATTGCTCTCGCTAAAACCTGCTCAATTGTCATATCAGACCATGTACCACTACAAAATATATCTTTTCTACGAATAGTGAAGTAACCGTGTCCTGTAAATAGCTGGAACTCATGAAGATCCATTTCATTCTCCAACCACAACATTTCTTGTAAGTACAGATGTGCGTATTTGGCATACAAAAGATGCCCAGCTGCATCTTCTTCAGTCATCAGAGAAATACAAACATCTCGCAATTGACGCACAAACTCCTCAGTGGCGTCTTGTTCATTAAATATACAGTATATATTGCAATTGCTAACTGTGTTTTAAAAAAATGAGCTCGCAAAGCACGAGCAATAAGAATGGCCTGACTTCATCTGTGGCATGGAGTTACTAGCATACACACAAGACCAAAATTCTTCAATGCCACTACCTTTCATTATATACGCAACTGTTTCCATAAATGACATTATAGTGTGGAAAATCCCCAAGTCTAACAACAACTGACGGCAATTCGCCAGAATTTCTGCATACTGCTACAATGTCACATGCTTTAGAGTACAAAGGTTGATCCAAAGTGACTAACCACGCTTTTTTGCTTATTTCCTGCACATTCTTTACTGGCAAACATAAGCGCCGAGTATACATCATTCATGCTTATTTGCTGAAGATTGATGAAAGGTTGAATTTCTACTTGATATGTTTGGTACTTATGGTTGTTGCTTGTCACCAGCTGCATAAATCCATTCCAATTCGGGCAAGTTGATGTCTTCAACCACTTGAGAATCATCCATGTTACATCGTACAGAAGGGGTGGATTTCAGTTTGGATATTCAGAACACGAAGGTATCTTATATCTTCAATGATTAAATCCGAAAGGACATTACCTTTGCGTGTGTACGTTAAAAGTGGTATATTCCATTCATTATTTGACAGTGTACGTTTTTTGAGCCCAAGTATTGCTCAATGATATGCGAGCGACTGAATATCATTAGGAGGTACTCTTGTACCAGCAAGAATGACCAAGGAACCCGCTCCGTGTAATATCCTGTAACTGTAGAAAGGGCTGTGAACGTATGTACAGTTGTGTGCTCTAATTTATGTCATTGTCTAGGAATTGGATGTGTGAATGCAAAATCAAATGATGAAAACCATGGAGATGAACGAGATAATGATAACCTCATTGATTTCTAATAAAATAAGTCTGAATGGACTAGTTACAAAAATGTTCTTAAAGTGCATACTAATGTCTAATGTAAATATTAAGTTGATTTAAAAAATACTAGGAGGAAAATTGCATTCTAGTTATAAACAAGACATTTTTAAAAAAATATACTCAAATGACTATTGTAGTTGAGAGTGACTTTAAGTATGTGAATTACGACTTTCCTATAAAAAGGAGACTACAAATTTCTGCTGCTTTCTAATGCTGTCAATAAATAATTGTTGTGCTATATTTAACTGATGTAAAACCATGTGTCATAAAAGCTTACTCCATTGCAAAAAACGTACGCCATTTTAAAAGTAAATTAATAATGATGATAGTGAAAACGGTGGCTGAGTTTTGTTAACATAGGATAATTGTCAGTGTTGTAAGTTTTAAAGAATTTATGCGAAAATCACGTTTTGTCCCGAAATTTTGGGTTTTGCGCTTCTACAAATTGGGCATTAGTTATATTTTTTTTCTCGGCTTGCATTGCACCGATTTGTGTCATTGTTGGCTATGATTGAGATAAATATCAAGGACATCTGTTGGTGTTGTTTCGTTGGTGTGCAATAACTGTCAGTGTTGCAAACTTCTTATGATTTCTGAAAATATATCTTTTTTAAATAAAAAGACTTTTTTCTTCTTCCTCTTCTAGAAATTTAGCACGATGGGCATATATGTTATTTACTTAGATTTTCTGTCTTTCAAGCTTTCCAACCATATATGATTCGTGGCTTTGTGATAATTGGAACGATGGCTAGAGGAATAAACATAAAGGGTGACGATTTTGATAAATTCCTTATCGTCGTCTAAAGATGGCGGACATTTTTCAAAATTGCGGGAAAAGCTACAGTGGGATTTTAGGGGACTTTTAGTATGTTATTCCTGACACATCCCCCTACTTCCATACCAATTTTCAGCTTGTTACTAATTTGTTCCTTTCTCAATCCTATCTTTACTGGACTATTAGGCGCGTACCTTTCTATTCCACGATTAGGCGCGTGGGTGACAGGTGTCACCCACCTATTAAAATACATCTAGAATAAGTAAAATCATTCTTAAATAACAATTGTTATATTTGTTTGATAAAATGTTAATTACAGGCTTTAGTTTAGATAGTACACAGTGTTTTGCTGAATACAACGGACTTTTTTTCTTATGACTACTAGACTGATTCCAAGCATGTTACACAAATGTCTTTGAGATGGTCTCTACACATCCATCTCTTATATTTGATGCACCACTTCCTTGCAGTTTGTCTCTTCCACTTCCACAGGCATGGCAATGTCTTTTGGTGCCTGATAGCTTTGCAAGATCGTCCATTCTCTCTTCCTCAACACCAAGTAAGAATCGAAGTCTGCTCCTCTTTCTAAATTCAACTGGAACTTGGAAAATATATCATCGTTGTTGTATTTGAGATTTAGTCATTCGCCAGGGGATATACTCCAAAATAATGTCATTCGTGACAATTGAGGTAAACTGGTATTGTATATCAAGGTGAAAAGTGCATTCATTACACATATATTTAAAAGATCAAAAAATATCACCATGGGCCATGGTGTTCCGTTTCAGTATAGGGTGTCACTTGCACTCATGTGATCAATTTCATAATCAATGTCATCAGAACAGACCCCAGGCTTCTCCTCTTCCTCCTCAGGATATTGCCGAACAATATTTTTTATCTTTTGTCGTCTCTGTCTTCCGGTGTTTTGATATTTTACTTGTTACGTGCATAGGCGCGCGGTTGACAATTGTCACCCAAACACGCTGTTGCAGAGATAATTTATTTCTTACAAACTGTAGACGAGGTACAGAAGTGTACTACTGCCGCCATATCAAACACCAACAATTAACGTTCAGCTACTGAAAGGCGCAACTCCGAACACCAACACACAGTGTTGCCAATTTGAGACAAAAATCACTGGGTGACACCTGTCACCCACGCGCCTAATCTAGGGTTAATTGATCAGGATACCAAGAAATTATTTAATCTCAGCCATTAATTACTCTTCTATTGCAACCAGAGGTAGTTCAAAACTACTACAATATCGGGTTTCAGGCCCGTATCCACGGGGGGCCGGGCCCCATAAACTTTGGCTGGCCCCCCTTAAAATTTCACGGTAGGCTTGCAAATGAACTATAATATGGTGATGAAGTATAATATGATTGGGTCGGGCCCCCCTAACTTCTACCGCCCCCCCTAAATTTTTGGGCTGGCTACGGGCCTGTCGGGTTTTAATATTAGTTCCATACATTAATAGTTGTAACAGATATTCCGATAACTCAAGTGGTAGAGTACACACATCTAGTGCGTGGGTTCCTTGGTTTGATCACAGCTTTTGCGATGTTAACTTTCTGGTGGAGAAACATCGTATGGGTGTGTTTTCTCGGTGTTCTCCCGTTTCTTCTAACTTTCTTTCCTCTCTTATTTCATTCATTGCCATAATCATCACCGTTTCTTTTAGCCTTGAAGCATAATTGTGGGACGTTAAGCTAGAATTTTCATTTGATTTTATTTTTGTGAGAAATACCAAGAAATTGTTTTTGGTATAGAGTCAGCATCTGAAGAAAAGATTTCGTTTCTGACTTTTTTTTAACCAGAAATTATATACTGTATCTACTCTTCCCTGTTTTAGTATCGAATCAGCATAAGTGAGTGGGTCTCTGCTTTTGTCCCAGCTTATGCCAAGTTGGCTTTCAGGTTGGCCAGTGTTGCCACAGTCCTACCTCTAGAGTGGGCTGAAAAATAGTACCAAATTGAAGCAAAAAGGGCTGAATTTTTATACCATGTAATACATGGGTCTATAACACGAAACTAAAAGAGGTGAAGTTCTAGAACACCCCCCCCCTGCTTACAAGAGTCCAAATCAAGAAAGTGCTCTTTTTAAAAATTACTTTTTAAAAACATCCTTTAAAATTACTTTTAAAAACGTTTTGGTATAGAATCTTTGCAACAACACATAAATTATAGACAGTGGCGTATTTAGGGGGCTTCCTGGCTTAAGCCCCCCCGAAATCTTACTTACTATAGTAAAGTATATGAAATATCTTGTAGAATTTTCACATTTTCAGGCAAAACCCCCCCGAAAGTTAGCAAAACCCTCCCCGAAACAAAATCGTAAATACGCCACTGATTATAGACTTACTTGAGCACACGCTGGTCTTCTTCAGAGTATTCAACACCTGATTCAACGTATGTGTGCTTTTTTTTTTAATTTCAAGCGTCATTTGTTTCCCGGTATAGTTCGAATTACGAATTTTCCTCAAAGTTAGTAGCGTTATGCGGTGCAATGTCACAAAATGAATGTTCAACAGCATTTTTGAGAGTCCAACACACAGTATGCGTAACGTGAGATGTAGGAAAAGAATTACTGACACTTTTGAAAATGTGACAAGTATTTGTTGAACGGTGCTGAATTCGTTAAATTGTACCAACTTTCTCACAAAAGGGGCTGAAAATGCTAGCGTGGTACCAACGGGCCGATGAACGATAAAAAGGGCTGAATTGGGTACAATTGTACCAAGTGTGGCAACACTGAGGTTGGCAAACACCGTGTGCCCTTGATTTCCGCTACCTCCTCTATTTCGTTCGTTATCAGCATAACTATCTTTCTTAGCTTAAGAGCATAATCGTGTAACGTTAAACTGCAAAACTCGCCGTTTAAAATGCTTCATCAACAAGGAGACATCGTACGAAGATCAAATTTGCAATATGGAAGGATAAATAATTAGCTAGCACAACACTACCGTGAAGCAGCAGACAGAAGCTGCGGGTATGCACTAAACGAAAGCCGACCAGAAAACACAGTTCAGGGGTAGAACAAAGTTGGTGTGATGTGTGTGAATACGGTCGAAAGATACTTATCATTTGACGACAGTGGTGTCCATATTGGATGGAATTCGTGAACAGTGCAGCAAATCTGGCTAGATTGTAGAACTGTGCGATATGTCGATAAATCGATAACAATATGCAAAAAATATACATCCGTAATGAATATCTTCAATATCGACATTGTTAATAAGTATCGGCGATATTTCGAAATTATTGATATTCGATATCGGTACTTGACACTTTTAAAGTAGATTTCGAAGAAATTACCCATTCAGATGGATCGTGACGGGTATAACGCTTTTTGGTTCACGGTAGCAGCTGCATTTGTAATTCTTAACCGACTGAAACCTAACTTTGCACAAAACTTGTATGGAGGAGAAATTCGGTCCTATTCTATGAGCCCAATTAGTGCATTGTGTAAGGCTTGTGGCTATGCTTAATCCACCAAACATTTCAGGTTTATGTTTAATTTTCGCTGTCAGCTACATTTCTTAACCGCATAGAATCAAATTTTACACATGATTATTATGGGTCAAAAATTCCGTTCCTTTTGAAGATATGTTAAATCAGTAGAGGAGTTAGGATGCTACGTTCCCCTAATACACTACTGGCTACACTTCTTCACAGAATCAAACCAAACATCGTGCAAAAATTATATAGAGTAGAAATTGGGACCCCTTCGAATATGAGCCAAATCAGTGCAGAGCTGGGTGTATGCCCGCTAAACATTCCATGTTCCTGATTAACATGGCTGCGTGCTAAGCTACTACGTCTATGTAACATTGAACGGATATTATTCTACAGCCGAAAAGACAGTGAGTAATTGTAAAATACTTCCACCTATATTTTCAGAAAAAATGATAGAACTATATTGTTTTTATAAGAGAAAGAGTACAGCTTAAGTGCAAAATCAAATTGTCATGCTACATCAATGATTTCTCTGTTAAACAAATAGGGCCGTATGCAGAGTCATTTTGACGAATGATTAGAGTCATACTAAAGAGTTCAACTAACATAAGGTTCCTGTAGTAGTCAGACTTTAGTATGACGATAATCATACTTCAAAACGACTCTGCATAAGGCGGATAAAGTTTTATTGAGAAAGTGTACTAATGTATGTTGAGTTAGGAAGTTTAGGGGGTCAGGACACGGTGGACCCCCGTGGGTACGCCCCTGCCAAAGAATATGTGTCTGTAATAGATTGTCTACGAGGACACTGAAATTCAGGTCGTATAAGACTCAGCATATGACAAAAACGTCTCTATAACACCATAAGGCATAGGCTTAGTCGTGATAAAATAAGCTACTGAACGTACGTACTTTTCACGTGCTTTAGCTTCAAGTGTCGCAAGTCTGTATCGTTCCATCCGGGTTTCTCGTTATGTAATATGCCTGCACTAACGTCAATTGTAGTTGTTCTTATTTCCACTGAAAAATTAAAAAAAAAAAAAAAAACGAAGTAGGTCTATGCCTCAGAAAGAAAGAAATCTCAAACTACAAGGTAAACAGATAAACTGATGATAACAATTTCACACACACCAAATAAAAGAAGTAAGTTTAAATTCGGATGAAGTTCAGGACATATTCAACACCATTTTATAACTTTATCCAAGTTGTCATTAGGGCTGGTCCTAGCCAATTTTTGCCGCCCCCTTTCTCCAGACAGAACAAATCTTAAAAGCACGGTTTTAAGCAGAGTTGTTTTGTCTAAAACAAAACTTGTTTTAAACAATTGATTTTGTTTAAAACGAATTTTATATTCGTTTTAAACATATTCCGCCTTATGCAGAGTCGTTTTGAGGTATGATTAGAGTCATATTAAGGTCTGACTATTGCAAGAAACATATGTTAGTCAAACTCTTTAGTATGACACTAATCACAAATCAGGACGACTCTGCATAGGCCACTTTGTTTTAAACACTTGTAGTTTTAAGACTTGTTTTAAACATATGTTTATTTTTATTTTATTTTATTTTTGTAAAACTAAAAACTGCCAGAGAAAGAAAATTGTCAAAAAGTGCCTCCCATGTGAATGTTTTGATTTTCTTCCCATGTGAATGTTTTGATTTCTCGTAGCTACAGCAGGTCAATGTGGTGATCTACAATTTATTTTGTCTCTTTTCCTCCCTTATTTTTAAAGTTTATTATATAGTTTAAATGCTTATTAGTTAACTGGCGAGAAAGTGCCGTAGTCGAAGGTTGAACTACTTGTAGAACTGATATTCCAAAATAAATAAAAGAATTATCATGAAAACAAGTTTTTGTGTTGTGGTCAGAAAACAAAGAGTTCTTTTCTAAACTGCGATTCTGAAATTAAAATATCGCAAGCATTCGTTGATACAGTGCATGTTGTTTCTCAGTCTATGCATACATATATACTTTAGAGAAAGAAAAGAATCCGAGATGAAAAAAAAAAAAAACTACATGACAAGGTGCAATCTAGATGATTGCCACCAATCTAGATGGGGCGTCCGTTTAGAGGTCATCCATCCCCTAGCCTGAATTTCAGCTTTTGGGAGAAGTAATGCAGATTTAGAAACACTTTGCTGAGTAAAGTCCACAGAAAAAAAAAATTGGAAGTCCTTACACTGAATAAATACGGACTTTGATAAGTTATAATTCATTTCTATTGGCCGTAAGGAGCTATAGGTCTATATTGCTCTCTTGTATATTTTTGGGCTCAAGGATTCCAAAAGTGGCTCTACTTTCGAGTTTCGGGCCTGTTTAAAATTCTGGAAATTGGGACTAGCAACATTCCAGTTTTGATCATCTAGGGTAAAGTAAGGTATGTTCGTGATAAATTACTATAAAGTCGATATTTCTACTAAAAGTTAAAACCTAAGCAAAAAGTAAGGCTGCATATAGATAGTGCGTACATTGCTTTACAATGTTCCGCTGTATTGTTTATTCTGCATACAATCTGTAGTGTGTATCAAGTTAGTTTATAAAATGAATACATGCATAGGTAATTTCGTGAGAGGTAAGGAAAGTTCGTGATAGTGGGTAGGTATATTCGTGATAACACTGTAATTAGTACAATATAATAATGCTGATTGAACATAGGAATGAAAGAAACGCCTTGCAGTTATAAAGCGTTTGATACACAGAATACGCTAACCCTAATCGACAGGACTACCTAGGGCCTATCCACTATGATGTGCGTATGTAAATATGCCTCATCAATTCTTAATAGCAAATCACACATAGAAACAAACACACAGATTAGGTCCATCACACAAAAACGAAGTTCGTTTGAACAAGTTCGTGTAACAGTAAGTCGTCATCAGAACTTGGAGGAGTTGTGGCGCAAGAATCACACATAAACACATGAACACACCCGACCTGTCATCCTGCTTGTGACAAAGCACATGGTATGGCACTAAACAGAAAGAACATTTGATCCACTTATCCTTTGTCTTATTATGCGCATTGTCTTCATAGCTTTCACCATACACATCACATTCCCGATCATCATCACGAATTGCCTGTTTCTAAAGGATAGGCCTAGCTTTATTGTTATAGGAAGATCTTGAATTCTAAGGTTGATCAGCATAGTTAGTATTTTGCACGTTAGTAGGGTTAGAAACCGAGAGCTTTCTCGGTCGACCAACTTCCTTTCTGTCAGTAGTATTAGGACTAAGTTCATTCAGACATTTTGCGGATGAATCTCTCTGCTTTCGTGTTTTGGACGGAACTCTCAGATTTAGTCCGTATCTTTTCTTGAACTCACCCCACAACCATTTATTTGCACATTCACTTTCAGTGTTTGTGAAAAGCTTTTTTCTCCCTGCTGATATAGCAATCTCGTATGCGAGACTCCTGATTTGCTTTACCGTAAGTCCAAAGCCAGCTTCCTGCATATTATCGATAATGTAGTGATAAACTTGTAATTCTAGTTCAGGTGTCAATGCATCCCATTTGCGGCACTGCAGCATATGTTTCATTTCCAATATCAGCTAGGCCTTGTCTCTTGAAGAAATCGTTTAGGATACAGCACGTAATTTTCATCACTCTTGAGGCTCTTCACACAGAATAACCTCCCACGTTCACCATTTTAGCTGCCCTCGCAAAGTATTTCTGCTCACATGCTCGATATTTTCCTTTCGTGGGTGGTGTCTGAAACAACCTAAATAGGTCTAGCTATTCACTATGAATAAATGTAAACATAATATTGACAAAATGGGATCATGGATTTTTACTAGGAGCGAAAAGGTCAAGATAAGCAGGACGTTGGTCTATAGACATATTGGAAGGAAAGTGGACCACAGTCGAGGTTAGTTGATAGGGCTATAGCCGTACCTAAGCATTAGGCAATTATTTATCGTTGATGGAGTTTTTAATTGCGTGCGCAGTTAATTTAATATGTGAATACTGTGGACGAGGTATTTTTATTGTCATGAAGGACAGGTAATTTCGTTACATTAAGGTAATTTCGTGATAGCCTCTACACAAGAATCAGACTGATAATTACACGTGATATTTATTAGACTACTATCCTGTGACACGATAACTACGAAAATTTGACCTTCTTGGCAGAAATGAAGCCCTGATTTCAAGCTACTTGGCAACTTGTCCATAGATGAAAATGTTCATTAAGAATTTTACATGTGTTCTTAAGAGTCTAAAATGTTTAAAAAGCGACACACAGACACACTACTACCACAGAAAATTAAATTAATATATCAGTTATGAAACCAAACACCAATATTTACGTGCCTCGTTTTGCTGTCGTTGTTATCTCATGAAAATAACAGACGTGACACAATCTTCGGCACAATGTAAACAATACTCCTTCCTCTGTCTTGTTTCTTTCCCTTCAAACCTATTTGTGCACATGGCCCAGCGGCACCGGCCTACACATGAAACTGGATCCATGCTCGATCTTGTGGCAAAAAATGGAAATCTTACTGGGATAAGTTTCTTTGCTACAGTTGCTTAAAAAATTATCACGAAATTACTTATACCACGAATATACCTTACTTTACCCTATACGTATTTCCTATGTATTTATTTGGTGTAAGAACCTCAAACTTGTTCGGTTGGACTTTGCTTATCAAAACGTTTTTAAAACTGCCTCACTGTCCCCAAAATCTGAAATTCAGGATGTGATGGGGGCAGCTGCCCCCTACCCCACTAATGCTTCTGTCTAGCGGCTGTCATATGAAACTATCCTACACCGTTTCATGTGGTTTTAGTTACATTTATTTCGGACTCTTAACTGCGAAGATATTACGTTTTGAAAAGAATTTACTTGCTGAGCAAACCTGAACGTTATTGAAAATAGATTTGGATCCATTGTGCTCTGAACAACCGAAATATACTTTTCTTCAATAAATTATTGAGTTGAAAAAATAACCAATTACATAGGCTTGCAGGAAAGTTTCTAAAGTTAGCACAACACGAAGTGTGCTTCAAACGCTGCTTTTCGAAAATTTATTATTTTAAAATAATTTTATTAGCATCAGTGTTCTGAATACTAGTATACTAATCCAATTTTGGAACTAAAATCTCACCCGCCTCCATGAAACGTGAGCTTAGTCCCTAACGACATAATTAGGAAAACTTCCAGAAACAGTAACTCCGAAATGACTTGTTTTAGGGCTAAAGCACGGACATCGTTAGCGGGGGGTGGGGTTCGGGGGTTCGTCCACTCAGATTTTAGTCAAATAGTTTTAAAGAAACTATACTACTTTGTATATATAACTTTCGCCGGAAAGAGGATTTTGATTTTGATTCATCGGACCCCCGAGATTTGAAAGCTAACAACGCCAGTGGCTAAAGTAACCGCACAAGCGTATTTCTGGCAAACTTTTAGCCATACCTACCTTTGCGTTTGAAATTTCGAATACCAATCAAAGATGGCCGCCATGATGCTTGATAGCATCATCTGATGTGTCAGACCACTTCCAAGTTTCATCATTCTCCCTTAACCCGTTCTCAACACACAAAGGTGGTGCGGACGTTTGTTTCACTATATACATTGATAGATCGTGTGAAATCTCCATAGTAGGTAGATTTTAAGATCTACCTAAAAAGCTTAGCCTATTATAACAAGGTAGTACGGGCAAAAGGATGTAATAAAAGGGGGTCGTGATATGAAATAAGTTGAGAATTATTAATCTATACTGAAATATTCTGTTCAAAACACAGTGTAGTCTTAACCAGGATAAAATCGGTTGCAAGCAGTGGTGCTATTCAGCTACAGTGCCCGAGAATTAACCTGGCAGTGACGTAGACTGCGCTCTTGCTCAAATGCTATCCCACTGGTTAAAGCAGACGCTTCGTTCAATTCAACGTCCAATCACAGGAAAGAGAAAATGCGCGAACACAAATACCAACTTAAAAGCACGCTCCCTTCTCTACAACAGGAAAGCGAAAGGAAATGAACCGAAATGGGAGATTCATTTTTGATAAATATACTTCTCATCTTTGTATAACGATAACTGGAGTTCGAGGAGACATAAATGCTACATTTTTTGCTATTATATTTATATAACTTTCATGAAGAACATGGTTATTTTATATTTGAATTTTATATTATAAGTATGTGGAAAATAATTTTAAATGATAGCCATTTATGTTTATTATGTTATAACAAAACTCAGATTTCAATATGCTACAAACTTTCGTTCTATTGAAGATAGACACAAACATGCTGCGGACGAAATGGGAAGGGAAGTCCAAAGTTTATTTTAAAGAAACTCCCATGTCTTTACATATCTCGGTTCTTGAGTTAGAGGATGATATGTGAACGTGTTTCCTGGTCGCGGAAATAGAACGTGGGAGTTAGTGAATGTAGCTTCGAAAAGTATAACATTTACCAATAGGACATAAGAACAGCACTTCCAGGAAAAACACACAAACAAATTAAAAAACAAAAGCGAAATGAAATGAACTGAAAAGCGCGTGTTTTCTTTGTGTAGGGCTGTACAGTCTGTGCTGACTGGTGAAAGTTGTCAATCCTTTGTTTTATTCTCGTTCTCGAAATTTTGTGTATAAGAATGGGTGATAGCACCTTAAAGAAATGCAAGCCGTTGCATTGTGATGCAGGAGACATTGTTTTTAATGTTTACAACTCTTCTTGAAGCAAACAATAATAAATCTGACAGTGTTCATGAAACCTCCCGAGCAACATGTGTCAGTGAGAAATCCGTGTGGCGAATTGTGAAAGAGAAGGAGTAAAGTATGGACAACCCGTCGTAACACCCTGTAAAGCAAGGCCAAATACACAGAAAAGATAAATAAATTTAGATTCTTTCGATGAAGTAGTAGTTCGTAGAACAATTAACAATCTCTATGCTGAAGGCATTGTCGCCACCTTAAATAAATTATTGTGCGAACTTAAGAAAAGCATTGACTTCAAAGGTTTTGAGTGGGCATTACAACAAATACTGTGCATGTTGGGATTTAGGTTTAAAAAAAAATTCTATTGGAAATAGAAAACTGCTTTTTGAAAGGAAAGATATTGTTGTTTGACGACATAAATATAGGGTCTAATCTTATTTTTTCTTTCTTTGTCGTAACAATGCACATATATATGCTAGTATTATTCAAATACATTGTTATCTAAATTCTCTCTACTTCGCTACCAGCATTATTTTAAACTGTAGTTACGACGTGACGTGCGAAGCGTTCAGTGTACCATCTAAGCACTATTTGTGAATAGCGTAAGTTGGTAGCCTTGCAACTGAGA